>NW_024016107.1:0-15167 GCF_000499745.2 Eimeria mitis | reverse complement strand
GCAGGAAGTACGCGATGCGAACACCTGGCGAGAACGTAAAGACGTTAACTGGCTATTCGCGAAAAATTGGGAAGGCGTCGCAGGTGTCGGTGGTGGCGCAATGCTTTAGGAACGACGAGAAACCATGTGCGTGTTTGTAGCACCTCTGTTCTCGGCCATGTAGGCGCGTGCCCAGCGCGGTGTGACGGCATGTTGCGCCTGGTCCGCAGCGGCTGGTTGAATCTCGAGGCGTCGTTTTTCTGTTCGCTTGGGCGTTGTGATATTAGCGCGCAGAGTGGCAAAGTACACGGTTGCATTGGAGGAGGCCGGAGAGCGTTGACGAGCGGCTGCGGGGAGAGTACAAGGTGGCGTGGGCATGAGTTGAAGCAAGTATGAAGCCGCGAAGGAGGCAGGCATTCAACGCATCAGGATGAAGCGCAGAAACGGCCTGTCTTGGTTTAATTCAGGAATTCGTAGCAGGCACAAAGTTGGTCGTGGACGATTAGAATTTGAGCGGAGGCTTTGGGGGTGATTGNAGGAATTCGTAGCAGGCACAAAGTTGGTCGTGGACGATTAGAATTTGAGCGGAGGCTTTGGGGGTGATTGCAATATGTTAGAAGGAAGGATGCCTGCCGCGCAGACCGCTGTGTTTTGTTGGCGCCACGTCATGGAACCGGTGCTGGACGCAGCGTTGGGTGCATTTGAGCAGCGAGGAGTGGCACGTCTTGCACTCCTGTACGGGCGGGTTATCTTGGCCGTCGGGGAAGGCTTGCTCGGCGGCAGTGGAGGAGGGCAGTGGAACGGGTGTAAGTAGGCGGGGGATTGCCAGCACGTACGACGGGCCTTTTGCGAGCTGGGAAAAAGGAATCGTTGGAGACAGTGGCAGTGTGGCGTTCGCTAGTGTGAGCAGGTGTTGTATAGGGTCGCGAAAGCATCAGCAGAGCAGGCGCCGGCGATCGCCCGGCGTGTGTCTGGCCCTTGATCACACTTCGCTGCGAAAGGACGGCATACATTGTGCGGTTTGTAGAAGAGCAAGTGTAGTTTGCTGTCGCTCTTGGATGAAAATGCGGCGATATTGGGATCGGTCGATAGAACGTGGAAAGTGGTTTAAACGCGTGGAAGCCGCCAGTAGCAAACCGTGGCCGACGCGCAAGGTATTGTTTGATTTGCATTAGGAAGTACGCGTGATTGCGTGTTGCACTACGCTTGCGTTCGNGTATTGTTTGATTTGCATTAGGAAGTACGCGTGATTGCGTGTTGCACTACGCTTGCGTTCGGCAAACTTCGTTAGGAATGCTGTTGCAGCTTCTGGCAAGTTTTCCTGGGCTTCGAGGTGTGTGGTAAGCTGCACTAATATTCGATACATTTACGAGATCCTGCACCTGCAAGGAGGTGACTCGCGGCTAATGAATTCTTTGCATGAACTCTGCAGCCTGTGAGAATCCCTACACGGCGTTGCTTTGGTTCATGGAGACGAGCGTGCGCTGATGTTGGCTGTGTGTTGGATATCACCGAGTGAAGTGGAAGCGGCTGCTTCGACGGGAGTCGCATGTTGATTCGAAAGCTGTGTGTTGTCTTTGTCCGGTCAGGTGCAGGAGCACCCACGGCATTGCGGCTTGTGTGTGACCGGTGATTGGCTGCTTAGGAACAGCCACGAATTGCTTCGCGTGCCTTGTATCTGTGGCTTCAACAATCTGGGCGCGTTCTTGGTGTGGTGCGAGGGCGTTCGGTGAATGGCTCCAGGTGGCCTTGGGGCCTGTGTTTCCCGCGCTGACGGTACTTGGACGGCAAGCCCGTCGTTGCGAGAGATACAGGCTGGAGACTCGTGTACCGTTTTGTACAGCCGGAACGTTTACTTTGCGAATGTCGGGATTGGGGTGTCAAGTGAGCAGGCCTGAGCACGTTGCAATGCAGGTACACCGCTGGATGGCAGGGAGCCTACTGCTCAAGGGGTAGTGAATATTTTAAGAGGAGCGGTGGCTGTGGCGCCGTTTGTGTACATATCTTTGAAATTTAGAAAGTGCGTTTGCGTGGACTGGTTTTTATGGGTGCTGTAGCGACACATGCAGTTTGTTTTTTGAGAGACGGCGCGACAGGCTAACGCGCCTTTTTCGCTGTTCGGTAGCAATGCTTGATGGATTCACAATTCACCAAAAATGACTGGGTGACGAAGGCCGTAGCTCATGTGCCTAAAGCAAAGGAAGTCGCGCTTGTAGCCCAAATGATAAGCGCAATTTGTTGGCAGGCATGTGCTTCTATCCTTTCCTTCACGACAATTGTTTATCTGAATCAGAAAATTTCATTAGTGCCATTAATGGCCATGCTGGCGAAAATCGAAATTCGGTGTGGCAATCCTGATGTGGCGCGCACAGCTGTTATGTGAATCAGTGGAATTGTAGACGAATTGATGTCGTATGTGTGTTTCAGCGTTGTAGAAAGATCGAATTAGCATTTGGTCCCTTGCGGGTAGCTCGGATCTGAAGACGATCGCGTGGTACGGACTGCCAGAGCAAAGGGAGACTGATAAGGCGTATCATATCTTTATGGGATTTGCCGTTCGCGCCTATGTACCAGTTAAGGAAAGTGCTTGAGGAAAACGAAACGTCATTTAACAGCACAGCGCCATATACTGCACAGGGAGGAATTTTTAAGTACTGTGCGTGTGTGCAGTTTGGCCTACTTGTAACCGGGAACCATGGGCAAGCGAAACGGAACCACAATCGTCTTGGGGACATTGACAAGACGTTCTTGGACATCGTGCACTTGCCCGAAAGGTGCATCTTGCAGAAACAAGGGACGGAAAAGTGTTTCTCTGTGTTCCTAGCTATACAGTTATTATTAACACGCGCTTGCAGTATATTGGAATGATACCTCATGCCCGGATTCCCCGACATCAGTGCTGGATGAACCACACGGCCCATGTGAAAAGAGAGCGGTGACAGGTCCTGTCTTCCTGATTATGGTTTGTCCTCACCGCCACGACGAAATCTGCACATCCGCAGTGCAGCAGGGACAGTTGCGGTGAGTAGGCCGAGGGACGACAGCCTCCAGTGGGGTTACAGGATATTTATGGATTCAGTCGGGTGCGGGATAAACTGAGTCTTTGGAAGGTCAAGTCAGCGTGGCGTCTGCTCGTGCGGACGAGTGCCCTGAAAGGTTGTTGGAGTCTCAAAAATGCGAGCGCTGGCTATCTCGTGGTGCGTATCTGGATCTTAACCTCACCTAACCGTGAAGCAACGACATACGTTCCACGGACGATAGGTGATGATGCTAGTCATAGCCCATGCTGGATTGCTAGAGCTCGCAGTTTGGCTCGTATCAGAAAGTGCGCTCGGCTGCATGCGGGAGTGCATGGCATTTGCCAGCAACACTAGGGTGTGGGGGCGCGAGTATATGCAGAATAGGCACAAATGAAGAGTGTGGAAAGCTGCATCAGCTGTTGACGCCTGTGTGATGCTGATATCTACGCGACGCTAGCTCTGCAGAAGACGAGCACGGGGCCATTCAGCGTACGATGGAAAACTGAAGGACTATTAAAATAACGTGCAGCCTGTGAACCATTACGGGGGCTTGGTTCACTTGTAACATGCAAGCAACAATGCCTTCTTCTTCAGCAGCTTCTACGCAGTACCGGATTGCTTTCTCCTGCATGTTATGAAGTGCTTGCCCACATTTCCAGGGAGGATATTTTAGTTGCAGAAAACGCTGACTTTTCCAAGCTTGATGCACTGACAATTGGTGAGTCTGGGAAAGCTCATGCTAAGGTGAGTCTAAATATATATACTTTCATTGAGCGTCAAAACTCCTGCATTTCTCCGTCACGTGCGACAGGGAAGGTTCACTAAAATCCATTCGCTAGTACTGTTCCATACACCTACGCAGCGTGCTCACGTCGCACGAAGCCAGCATCCTTTGCGGGCCTAATTAACCAAGGAAACACTACAAACCTCCACTCGAGGAAGATTTCCGTCGGCATTAGCAAGTTTTCCGGAGTGTAGTTCGTAAGCGGAGCACCACTGCTCGCCGCACTGCCCCATAATTTGGCCTTCCCTGTTTTTCCCACCAGAACTTGGAACTTTTGTTGGAATTTACGCTTGACTAGTAGGCCTGTTTAATCTCATAAAGATGATACTGATGATGCTGACAATAAACAGAAGTAATAAGAGGTGTACTTCGGCTGAGTCTGTTCTCCTGTCAAACTCCCCTGTGTCGTATTTGTTTCTCTCTTCAGTATACGGGGAGGAGGCGGTTTTGTGTACAATAATCACTGAACCTCTGCTGCTGCAGCACAATTGCTGCATCTGTTCACCACCAGCTGTTCGTAAAGCTGCAAAGAGTTCATCTTCCGCGCATATATCATCTGCATGGTAGTAGATGAGGGATGGATGAAGGCAACCTGATGGAAGTATGAGGAAATTCCAGCTCTCAGAGGAGTGCCCATAAGTTGTTGAATAGACTGCTGGCACTTGATACAGAAATGTGCTCAGCCGTTTTCTGTTGCTTTCATCAGCGGTAACAGCATGATACACATACCAGCAAATTTGTTCGAAATGCCACCATATCTCCAGTTGTAACGTGCAACAAGTTATAGTGTGGCAGCCTGAGTAAAATCCACAGGTGGCACATACTCCCACGTATCCAAAGCGAAGGGAGAGTTCGAATCGGAATACCTCTTGCGTATTGGAGAACGGTCACTTCCAAGGCTGTGTACACAAGAACGACCTTGGATGTGTGGGAAAAGGGAGTGAGTTGCTAAGGCATTTAGTCGACGAGCAGTGAGATGAAAGATGAATAGTATCTTGAGATGACGGGTCTATACTGGAGCACCGTGCCATCCGATCCTCATATACTGCCGTCGATGCGTCGTAGGCTGGTAATACACGCATGATGCCAGTTAGCAGCAATCAGAAGGGCAAGGTATACCGGAAACATCTTTGGAAGGTTATCAACGGCCATTCGCTGCATAAAGTACTCAAACGCGTAGGCTTGCCTCTTTCCTTAGAGCATAGTTCTAAATCGGCGAACTAACGTAGCAAATGTCACAATTTTCGAGAAAAACGCAAGCTTGGGGCTTTTCTCGAGCTTCCGCACGTTTAAACTGCTACCAGAAATTGCGCCTGCAGTTGCTTACATTTATTGCCTAAGGGAGGCACTATTTAGTAGAAGTACTTTATACTGACATTAAAGAAGGGCAATGAAATCTTCACAACAGAAAGTTCGTGGAACGATGCTGTTTGGGCGTAGGGTTAGGCTGGCTTTCGGCTGGCGTCGTGCGTCGCGCCTTGTTCTGGCCATCCGTAGAAAAACACGAAGCAGTGGAGTTCCACATATAAACGAGCACGACCGACATATTTGCTGGAGGAAACAGTTAAGCTGCTTAAAAAACAGTGCAAAAACAGCCGCTGCAATTCGACCAACCTAAGTAAACTTCAGATTGCTTTTAACGAGTACATCCAGGCTACTCTTCATCAGGTGAGTATTAGAATCGCGTGCGCATGCTATGTGGTTCATTCAGACTGCCGTATGAGGGATCGAAATACTCAAGCAGGCTGTACGCGCCGTCGGAAAGCAGCGTTAATGTGCACTGGAACGATTGCTCGGCCCCTCTCGTTTAGGCGTATAGCTCGTTAAGGTTTTTTACGATAGAGCAACGCTGTGCGACTGCATGTTCCTTGATATTGAAGAAAGCTGTCAATCCCCGGTTTACGTGCAATCTATGGAAGTGAGGAGTGAAAAGAATGCTCAGAGGCCAGCACAGCGCAGAGCGAGTCAACGTCCCCAAGTAGCTTAGCTCCCCTTTGTTCCTGATTGGTGGTTTCCCTGCATTTTATGGAATGCTTACCTATATTTGCGGACAGGGCGTTTTCAGAAGTGGTTAGCTGAAAATATACCAGTTGAGAAGGACAAAATAATTGCTCCATAATGAGTTAGTGAATGCTTTTGCCCCTTCCATCCCATAGTATATTCAAGCTATGAATATGCTGTGGACTGCAAGCGGCAATAGCTTGAATATGCCCACAGCATATTCAAGCTATGTGGATCTTGCGCTGTTTATTCACAGTCATCTAGGTGTCGTCCTTGCAAAAGCCCTGGATAAAGGCGTCTCCCTTTTACTATTAATAAGAGGCTTTAAGCTGTTTTCTCAAGCCACTGCCTAGCTTTCAAGAATGCGTGCATTGCCTTCCTATTTATAGCGGGTGCTGAGCGCAGTGCACTGGCAGAGACTACTGCTGTTTTGCATATATATGTACCTACGTTGACATAGAGCGGAGGATATGCGACTTGCCTGACGGCATCCTATGGTGATGCCCTGCATCTCGGATCTTCGTTTTCGGTGGAACACAATGGTTGTTATATCTCTCCGTTTGGCGATTGGTTGCGTGGCGCACGTGTTCTACCACATTTGGCCTACATTCGTATTGACTGCATACGGTCGCTGTCCATCAGGCGCCTGCATCTCACTCAGCGACGAATGAGAAACGACTAGCTGTATGTATGATTTTGCCTTTATGCTTATCCTACTGCCGCTGCTTTTCGATTTCACGACCTCATGGCAGTTGCGCTCAGGCCTTTTGTGAATCGTGTATTTGTCTGGAACGCTCAACACAGAAAGTTCGTCGTGGCCATCTCTTGTACGGCAGAAGCATTGACGGGCGGCCTCGTAGTGTGCTCTGATATGAAAGTACGGAGGCTGCAGGGCTGCGACAAGCTCAGACGATGTCTCGTAGCTGGCCGATGCAAGCTTTGCGGTGCATTGTATCTCTGCCCGTCATTGGGTGGCCGATAGGATGGGCGCACGGATAAAGACCTTTGTACAACTTGACAGTGCATGCTTAAAGTCCAAGCGAAATAACGCTTGTAATTCTACCGTAAATGCAAGAAAATATGAAAAGTAACTAACCTGACGACAGACGCCACCTGTCCCATAACATTACCTGGGCTGGAGGTTTTGCACGCATTTCTTATGCTCAGTGAACTACTTTTCTCGATCGTAACGAGCGTTGACAATTCGCTTATAGTGAATATGAATGTGGATGATTGTGGCGCAATTTCTTTAACGTATCGCAACAGTGCAGCGGTGCCTATTCGGCATTGCTTGTTTCAGCTCGCCCGCGGTCTGTTCCAATTCAGAGGGTGCGCTGCTTCTGCAACACCCATTGCCTCCTAAATGCAGCTACGATGCGGCACTGATGCAATTAAGTGTATGCTGAGAAGCCTTAGGTGAGGCCCACACTGCCGACCTTGAAGGCTAATTCGTCCGTACTGCTCTTCAGCGCGCGAGAAACTACGCCCCACAAGATGCCTTTGCGTGCGCACACTTCGTAAGATGCCAGGTTGGCTACTCATCTCAAAGTGGACCAAACGTTGCCTTTGGTAACCCTCAGTATATTTCTTTGCTGTTTTGGAGTGCTTGTCTAACCCTCCAGCTCTTGTGGAAACATTTAGAGTCTTTCCGAACACATCTCAGTTCCTGTTCTTACGAACTCACAAATTCCTTTTGTTTTTCATGTTTTTCTCATATGGAGGAGTATAGAAGAGCCTGTAGTCTATGATCAGGTGTTGGGCCTATCGACATGATGAATATCCTGCTCATATCTACACAGTTGCAAAATGAAGGACTGCAAGAGATAGAGGCTTGCCGCTGCAGTGCAGGACACTCCAGGATATCACGCCAAGCTTCTCTATTGCCTTATAACTTGTGTGGATGCTTGTGAAGTTGCTGTGGATCTTTTTCCCGTGGATAGTTGAAAACCAGGAGATGCACCGTCGCATTGCTCGGGGCGTTGCATGCGGTGCACTGGTATGCCGGGGCAAAATATACCTGCTTCATTCCCACTCGTCATGTGACGCTGTTATGAAACACTTGAGCCTTCTACGACATGCCAGAACACCAGCATGAGGTTTTGCTGAGTTCCAGAAAGTACGTTATCGTGCTAGTTCACTCAAAGAAATTATGCTTGCCTCGCTAAGCAAGGCAGAAAATCTCTGCCAGTTGGAATAACAAAAAAACGCTCCAAACGAAGCTCCATGTCCTGAAAAGCCCCTTAGAAGGGCTGCCTGCAGCAATCTGGAAGTGGCTCTAAGCCTGAGGATAAGTCACCGCGTAAAGAACAGCAAAAATCACATCCTATGCGGGTAGGGAGATGTGCATCTACAGGCACTTAGCCAATGTGTGGTGTTGCCAACGACTGTTTTACGGCACGTGTTTGCTAGCTGCGGAGTTGTAGCTATATAGCACGCGTTCTGCCTTCAACATGTTATGGTTGGTGGAGAAAATTCCCTTGAAGCATCAAAGGTACTTTCGCCTGCACTCGCCTCTTTAGTTCTAGGCGAATGGGTATATTGCTTTGCGGGCCAGATTCTGCTTCAATTATTAAGTGCGTTGCTTGTAGGCTAGTCTACCTGAAAAATAACCACATTTGTTGACAAGAATGAATAAAACCGGCATGGCAAAGTTGTATTGTTTGCTTTCAGGCTTAGCGAACGGCGCTGGGACATGACGGTTCAAGCAACTAAACCAGGGACATTTTTTTCAAGCATTTACTGTTTGGCTCAGCAACACATCACGTCGGGACTGGGTCAAACGTCAGCCTTCAGAAGAGTTGGTTTTTCCCGGCTAGACTGTTTTCGCCATCGCTTTGCCCTTCCTGCAAACGGCCTTGATTTCACAGCATCGGCTTATAGGCAGCCACCAGACAGCAGAGCTGTGTAGCATGCTCTAATATGCTCAGAACAGTCCGCATGCTTTCCCCCATTAGTAAGTACGTTATCCGCTTTGTCAGTAGTGCTCATACACTACTGCAGCTTCCGCTCAACGACCTGCTTGCTGTTTGTTCACTACACGAGCAAACAGCGACGGCAGCCTCGAAGCATCCGCCGTTTTTTTTTACTGTCCGTCTACAGCCTTCGAGCACTCCGAACCACCGTCGTCTCCGTTCCCTAATCCGAAAACCGTTGGCGTATGGCTTAAGGTTTGTGGTTTAGGGTTTAGGGAATATAGGGTTTAGGGCTTCGAGTGTAGTGTATAGGAGATAGGGTTTAGTTTTTAGTTTTAGGGTTTAGGGTCTAGGGCTTTAGTGTTAAGGATTTTTTAGGGTTTAGGGCTGTTTATGGTTTTGTGCTTTTCACTTTCGCAAGGTTTTAAGGGTTCCGCGTCTTGGGGGGTTGAGGGTTTAGGGTTGGGGATAAGGTAGTGTCATAAAGTAAAAGTGCAATTGGAGTATTCTAAACGGGGTGGCATGCCTGTCTGCATGTTATACTCAGCTGTGGGGTTCTATAGATGCGCCCCACAGTACTCCTTCAGAGGTTCATACTAATAGTACGTCATGTTGACTGCAAATATTATACTAAAGTGAAATATTCTTTGTTATTTTGAACAAATCTCAGCATAGCATGTGAGGGATTGAGGGCTCTCACCACACATCATCAGCTTACTGGGCTCGCAGTACCTCTAGTGCTATGGATTCACAACATCCTATCGTGCGAGGGAACTTGGATCCCTACTAGATCTCACAGTTGTTTTTCATCTGCGTTTGTATTGTCGTTGGGGGCACAAGACACAGAGCTGCGGGCATTGACTGGTGCATCTACTGACGTGAGTGGGATCAAGTTCCGTGGGCCCTATAATCCTTAAGGCCCCCATCTGCCCTTAGCTAGCCTTCCGTATACACGTTTCTCACCGTCTGCCTACAGTTAGCGCAGGAACCTCCACTTGGCTTTGGTAGGCTGCGTGTAAGCAAAAGCAAACGTTCTATAAGTACATCCAGAGGTAAACGATGCAACAGAGGAGGTTTCGTTAAAGCTTTCTTGCGAGCACGCGTGAGGTTGACTTGTATGCCCAGCCGCTGCGAGGTGCGCTGCAACACGCCTTCAGGCTGCCTCATCCCCGCAATACCCAGGCCCTGAGGTCAACGTCAGGAGGCCGGAAGGCAGGGAAAGGAGGACATATGCTTCTGGGAAACTCTTGCTGTAAGTCTTAACCTGCATTTCAGCTTGCTTCTGCGTTGATTAAGGCCAGAGAGCAAGCGTTATCCTTGCTCTTAGTACCGCGTGGTTCATCAGGGCACGTACGGGCACGGCTCCAATTCCCACAAGGGTGGCATAAAGCATTGCTGAAAAAAAACGACAAAAAAATAAAGCAAACCAAAGAAAAGAAAAGAAAATGGAACTGAAACCCATTTACTTTTCTTCAACAAAATCGCCTTCAATTTCAGCTGTTCCCTCACCAAAATGGAGATTGATTATGATTCGCTCAGAGAAGGGGGAGGGGGGGTCGACTCACGGTATGGGACATCAGCAGGCGTAATCCAGCTCTATTTCGGCATCCAATGCGGGGGGAAATGCATTCTCGCCAAAAACAATCCAGGAAGAGTGCCTCCGGCTGTGCCGTCCTATGCGATATGATGGGCGCAGGGACGCAGATGAAATAGAGGAGTTCCTTGGTTTCCTAGACATATACCTCCGCCTACAAAATGTCCTAGAAGAATTCAAATTCCCTTTGGACTCCTATTTATTATAAGGGGATGCACGGCGATGGCGGCTACATATAAGCAAGGGCTCTAGATTCCCGGAGAATACCAGGTCCATGCATGCCTTCCAGGATGCGCTGCGCTGCTGGTTTATCCCGAGGTCTGCAACCGTGACGGAACTGAAAAGATATAAGCAAGGGAAGTTATCGATAGAGCGTTATATTGCGAAATACCAGTCCTTGGTGAAACGAATAACTATGGTGGTTCTGGAGCCACTCTATACTTGGTTTATAGCCGGGCTGTCACCCGGAACCAGGCAATCAGTAACCGCCTGGGCTACGGATGGATGAAAGAGTGGAACTCGCTGACATGATAGAGTACCTTCTCAAAATGGAAAGCCACTTCCACAGCCCTAGCCGAAGGGAAGGAAAGCGGATCTGGGAATGATACTGATTTGGAGCCTAGGGATATTGGGGCTGTGAAGACCAGCCCAGCCAAACAGAGGGCTAGAAGCAGTTACCGACGGCAGAGGGTGAACTCAACACGCAGAAAACAAAAAGGAGACACCGAAGGGCACGTTTGATTCTTGTGTAATGAACAGATTGACGTATTTCGATATTGCCGGTTTATGAAGAAGTCTAGCGAACAAATGAAACCAAATCTCGAACAGCGCCACCAAGGGAACGAACAGAGCAAGCAGGGAAATGCCTAAGCCCCCAAGCAACGTGGGGCGCAGTGACGGGGCCACATGATATGACGGCCGCACCGACAGATCCACTTCTTCCAGTGCTTACACAAGTACGCATAAAAGGGCAGGAGCTACTAGCCCTACTCAATACGGGATGCGAAGTGGTTCTGATATCGGAATCCGCATCACGGAGGTGCAGCCTGCCCGTCCACTCATTGGCTCAATATCTGAGGCATGCGTTCCGTCGTGACGGTCTGGTAAATACCGCAATCTTGGGGGATTCAATCCAGTTAAGACCCGATGAACGGCAGAAGCTGGCAAAATTGAAGGGAGAGTTCTCAGATGTACTCAATAACAAAGAGCTACCGGCGGACAGGCCGCTGGTCGCTCAATGCACCGCATCGAACTCATTTCCGGCTCAGCCCAGAGCTTCATTCCAAGGTACAGGCAACTACCACATATTGAAGAGGAAATTTGGCGGCAGGCTGACGAAGTTCTAAAAAATGGCAAGGTTTAGCCGTCAACTACAACGTTTGGGCACAGTCCCATGTTGGCGAAGAAGAAGGACGGCAGGTGGCGCATATGTCTCGACTTCAAGCCCCTCAACAAACTTACAGTGAAACAGAAGAGTCCGATGCCCAAGATCGACGAAATCCCTGACCGTTTACAGGATTCAGAAGTATATTCAGCATTTGTCTTCGCTGAGGCATTCCTGCATATCGGATGAATTGGGATTCATCCGGAGGAGAGGCACGAGACGGTGTTCCACAGCCGCACTCGCAGGCTACTGAACTGCGTCGGCAGGTCGATCACGGCTTCGTGGAAACAATCACTGAGGGGTGGATGGTAATATACATGGCTCGTCTGCTTGTGTTTAGCCGGAATGTGGGGAAACACCTACAGCACCTCCGCCGGGCGCTGCAACTACTGCGTGAGGCGCAGTGGTCCGTGGAAGCGCAAAACTGTTTGTTTTTCATGCAAACAATCAGTTGTTCAGGGTCTCGTGTCTCTGCAGCAGGCGTTGAACCAGATCCGGCTAAGATCGGAGCGATTCAGAGGTGGCTGCCACCGCTGCACATGCGGACGGACGTTCAGAAGTTCCTCGGGCGCGCCTCTTACCACCGCAATTCCATTCCTGAATTCGCTCGTATTGCCGCCCCTCTAGCTGATCTTCTTAAGAAGAACAAGCAGTTTATTTGGACGGACAACAAGGAAGAAGCAACCCGACGCCTCATCGGGCACCTGAGATCATCCCCAGTGCTCGCGGTCGCTGATTTTGACAAACCCTTCTTGCTCACGACCGATGCCAGCGACAGTGCAGTCGAGGTTATGCTCTCTCGGCAGGCTAACAGCTCGAAACGGCACAAAACCGTTGCTTTCTACCCACATCCTTTCACAGAGAGGAAGCAAAAGTTTCCGGTCACGGAAAAGGAGCTCTACTCGGCCTGGTGGGCAGTCAAAAAGTATTGGCTTTACCTGTACGACAGGCAGTCTACGGTCCAAACCGACCATCAATCACTGACACATCTGACAAAGAGTTTTCAAGACTACGATAACGAAAGAATTGTTCGGTGGCTCTCCAAGCTCGCGCAGTATGACTTCACCGTCGAGTATATCAAGGGTATCACCAACGTGGTCGCCAACGCACTCTCCAGACGCCCTACAGGTCAGGCAACATGGTCTGCAACTGTATTTGTCTGTGATGGTTCTCGCTTTCTCTCCAAATTGCTTCCATCTTACTCCTTAGATACCCAAGTGGTTGCTGTCCTAACTAGGGCAACGGGTCGAACACTACAGAATCGATGGCTATCTCCTGTGGTACCAAACGAAGCGTGATGTTCGTAAATCGTACGTTCCAGCCTCGCTTCGCACTGACGTTTTGGGCAAAATGCACGATCATGCCCTAGCAGGTCATGGTGGGGTCAATACAACGGTGGGGCGTCCTCGTGGTGGCCTAGGATGCGCCCCTCAATCGAAGAATACGTCCTCTCTTGTCCGGACTGCCCGAAGCAAAAGCTGCGAAACACCCTCAAACCTGGACTCCTGCACAGCCTGCCATGCCCCA
Source organism: Eimeria mitis (assembly GCF_000499745.2). Classification (NCBI taxonomy): domain Eukaryota; phylum Apicomplexa; class Conoidasida; order Eucoccidiorida; family Eimeriidae; genus Eimeria; species Eimeria mitis. Next base: position 1,966 of record NW_024016107.1, on the reverse strand, counting down.
ATAGGATCTGGAGGGACATCTCCATGGATTTAATAGTGGGTTTACCACTCATCTGAGGCTATGACAGTGTAGTGAACACTCACTACAATCATGGTAACAGTGCCGTGCTAGTTGTGAAATGAGTGGGGGTTGAATGAACAGCGGAAGTGTCTGTGAGTGCTTATTGATGTACACTGAGTACAACATTGATGATTGCATTAAATATTCTTTACGAAGAGAGATTGGTAAGACTCTAGGAGAGGCTGGCATGAGACTTGGCGTGAGAAACTCTTCTTCAAAAGCGCCAATCTAAGGGGAGTTCTGGGCCTTAGGGATCATGTGGCCCTCGGAACTTGTTCCCACTCACGTCAGTAGATGCAATAGTCTTTGCCAGCAGCTCTGCGTCTTGTGTCCCCAACGACAACATAAACGCAGGTAAAAAACACAATTCTGAGGCGTAGAAGGGATCCCACTTCCCTCACACGATGGAGTGATGGGATTTCATAGCACTCTAGGTACTGCAGGCCCTGTAGGCTGATGAGAAGTGGGGGAGAGCCGTCAGTCCCTCATGCAATGCTGAGAGCTGGTCAAGATAGCTTAGAGTATTTCTCTTTTGTACAAATATTTTAAGTAAGCTTTACGTATTATTAGGTTGTATCTCTGAAGGACTACTGTGGGGCGCATCCCTGGACCCCCACAACTGAGTATAGCGAGCTGGCAAACAATATCTATCATACTGAACAACAACATATCAAAATTAACAAAGGTTAAGGGAATTAGTTCTCTCAGTTTATTGTCTCTCTCTGAAAATTGTTATCTCTCAACCCCAGTAGAGCAGGCACTGCGGCTTTTGGGGCTGGGAGAGGAGACGGCGTAGCCTGGTGCAATAGCTTTTGCACCTAGGCTCATGCCAGCCTCTCCTACAATCATATCAATTTTCATTCCATAAAGAATGTTTAATGCATTCATCAATGATATATTCAATGTACATCAATAAGCACTCACAGACACCTCCACTATTCATACAACCCTCACTCATTTTGTAACATGAGTTAGCGCAGAGTTAGCTCAGGAGCCTATCGACGGCTTTGGCATGTTGCGCGTAAGCGCCTGCAAACGTTATACAAGTTCGTTACGAGGCAAAGCATGCAGCAAAGGAAGCTTCCCTGAAGCTTCCTTTAGCGCACGCGTGGGGCTGGCTTGCTCTGCCAGCCGCCCATTTCTGGCTGCCTCCTCCCCGCGACACCCTGCCCCTGGGCTCAACGCCCAGGATGCCTAGGTACCGCGGAAGGAGGTCAGCTGCTTTTGGAAAACTCTTGCTTTCAGTTTTTGCCTTCATTGCGGCTCGTCTCTGGTCAGGTAAAGGCCAGATGTAGTGCGCTAGCACTACAAGCAAGTGCTGTTACTATAGAAAACTAAATTAGCGGCAATAAGGACAGAGAGATAGAATAAGTACGACCTAAATTACAAATATAAGCTAATTTAGAATAGTGGGACGAATAGGGCAGACCAATTGCAAAAGTAGCAGTCTTATACAGAAAAGGAGGCGCCGGTGCAGCGTTGTCAGGGACGACCGTCCCCCGCGACTAGCGACCCGTTGAGGGATTGCTAGCGGAAGGTCATGGGCCCAAGGGGCAAGCAGATATTTTCTCAAGCGAAAACCCTTGAAACTACTCCAATAACCGAAAATTTGACTAATTAATCGCAGTACTGTTGAAAACTTTATGTATTTCTCAGTTTCGTAGGGGAACACGGTTGTTAGTTCACCCAGAGGTCATTACATTTGGGGGCCGTTCCGGGAAGCCTTTGAAGGTGAATTTCCAATCTCATTGAAACGTAGTTACCTACTTGAACTCTTAAAAATTCTTCTTATCTTACCAAATAACCGGAGAGTCGGGTTCGACGAACGGGAAACGGCGGAAACGAACGACGGCAGGGACTAACTCCGCTTGGCTAGTCGGAAGAAAATGGCAGATCAGAAGGCAGT
>NW_024016106.1:0-2186 GCF_000499745.2 Eimeria mitis | reverse complement strand
AGGAGGAACCCTCCACCTGAACACGAGAGCCGCCACAGAGAGCTCCACATGTCCTGCAAGTGTTATCAACTACTGGGACACTTCTTACAGGCACGGCATTTGAGTAGAGAGCCTGCTAGCGGCTTGCAAGCCCATGTTTTCCCATGGGGCACACCGCACAATGATGACACCCCGCTTTCTTATTCCAGAAATATCTGTATTCATTCAGTCTGCTTACCTCCAGCAGCCGCGGTAGCTGCAGCGCCCGCTAGGCACTGAAGGGCTACTCGCCTGGTCCTAATCTTCATCGACGAAACCTGAAGGCGCACCATAGCGGCTTGGGGAGTGGCTGTGTTCCTCCAAGCAGCTTTAGTTTATGCCTGTTTCCATACAAGAAAATTGAAAGATGAGAGTAGCCAGCAGGCCCTTCCTTCCCCTCTTGTCACTTGGGGGCCCTGCCGACACGGGTCCCATCGTCCACGGTAACAGTGGGGAAGGGGCCCGGCAACCCAGGGCTAACGTTAGCGATTTTATTTTCAAAAAATGCAATTTAATACCCTTCAGAAGGGAGTTAAGAAACGATGCGTCACTGCTTGCTCCTTGTGGGCTACCAATTCAGCTGTTTCACTCCTAGATGTGTATCTTCGCCTGTCACATGGCTTAGGTTCGTCTGTCTGTGTTAGATTCCTTCCGTAGTCTCATGCTTATTTCAGTGATTTTCACTATATAAGCACCTAGTTGCCCCCATTTTCCTGCAGAAGTTTCTAGTGTTTGTGGTTGAGGCCGACAGCAGACTGAACGATTGGTAGAGAATGTGCCTTGCGTTGTCTGATGGCTATTCCTGTGCTGGTCACTGTATGCTCCACATTCTCCTGGGGAACTTTCTAGTTCATCTGGTTGACGCCGACAGCAGACTGAACTACACTTTGATTTAGAACGTCCTGCCTTGCTCTTTCTGGCCGGCACGGTTGTGGCAAGTGCAAGCTGCTCCCGTAGCTTCCACTCTGGTGGAGCAGTTTACCCAAATTGGTGTTTGAAACGTGCGTACAGGCCGCTTACAAATGGCAAACTAAGTGCTCTACAATTGTCTAAAGTGTTGATACATGCAGACAACGGGCATGGCTGTGCTCTCACGTGGGGTTGACTTACTAAGCTAGTTGCAGCAAGGCAACCACACATGTCATAGAATTCAACACATAATCTACGCCCTTCCTGCCTGTTTCCAGAGAAGTGCTTTAGCCCGAGTCCCATTTTAGGGGTCGGTAGCCTTCTGAACAGTGTTGAGCGCCACTGAAACGCAGACCATACGGCTTCGCAGGAGTCTACNGGGTCGGTAGCCTTCTGAACAGTGTTGAGCGCCACTGAAACGCAGACCATACGGCTTCGCAGGAGTCTACAGACTGAAACTCTTCAAAGCAAAAATTGAATACCATTCCAGTTCCTGGAATTGTCAAACGCACACGGGTAAAGTAAAAGCGTTCCCTAGCCATCTGCGAACTGATCGCAGGAGCAGTGTATGGTAGTCAAGACAAACGGAAGAAACAGCGTATTAATCTGAAGCCGCTTGGGGCGGTCTGGATTGCAGGAGGCACCAGGTGCCTCTCAGCCACACGGTGAGCGCATCCGTCAGGCGCTCGGCCATGTTATACCTAAGTGCGCGAGGCGTGAGAGAAATCTGTGGCCCCCTATTTGCTGCATTTTGCCAGGCAGCGTGAGCATTTTGCAGGCAGCATGAATAAGAACACGAAACAGACAATGCAGAGAAATAAGCAAAAAAGCCGCGCGGCGAACCCACGATGCAACAAAAGTGAGGGTCCAACCGGGGTTCAAGAGAAATTCAGTGCACATTAGCAAGACATATGAGATTAGCAACTGAAGGTGAACAACACAGCACAAACATGAACGTGTACATGTCCTCGCGTTGTCGGTCTCCCACGCATCTATCAAACTCCCCGGCTGCACGACAAGCCCATCCACGCAACGCCAAATTGTCTTGTGTCAAGGCCACCGTCACGCGAACCTTCGTGTGTAGTCAAAAAAAGTATGCAATCAGTCAGTCTCCAGCTGGAACATACTACGAGAAAGCCTACAGGTAGAGCGCAAGTCCAGCAGCAGGCAATCGCCTGACCTTTTCCGGAGGCCCCTCCAGCACTTCACTCATTTGGATGGTGGAAATATTTCCGGTATATCGTTAGTTACGGCACCAA
>NW_024016105.1:0-2186 GCF_000499745.2 Eimeria mitis | reverse complement strand
TGTTTGTTAGATACTGCTTAAATAACCGGCGGCTTCTGCCTGCCCAGATGCGCAAGCGACAAAAAGCCTTGTGCAGCATGCGAGTACGACGCCATCTAGAAAAAAGCGGGAAAGATGCCTCATTTTGAGGCAGCACCACGTGTGGCGAACTCTAACAGCAGTAGCAGATACGCCAGGTAAACCAAGGGGAAAGCATGCAAACGCAGTTTTAGCTATCTTTGGTAGCCTCGACTAGCGAAATCTCGGCATTCACAGAGGCTTAAGCCTGTCTCGCACAAAAAGGCAAATCAGCCATGTAACTGTCGACCAAATAACAGTACGCTTCACGGTCTGTCTGTATGTGTATGCATCTGGCTTGACCGGCGTCTAAACATCAGAGGGACGTTCAGAATCACTACTAGAAGAGAAGAATGCCTTGTCATCATCCATCCACAGCTCCCACAGAGGGTTCGTCAACTGCCCCTCCGCGTTCGCCTCGGCAATGATGGCCCTCTTCAGATCGATTACTTCGCCAAGTGCCGGGCGTCTTCCTTCCTTATATACTGACAGGGCAGAACTCAGTCGATTGACCAGCCGGCTCAGGAAACGTGCTCTTCGCGTCCTTCCTGCTTCGGGAAGGTGATAATCTGTGTGGAACTTCCGCACAAACTCAGCCCACCAGCTCTGGGCATCCATCTTATCCCCCAGGAGTTCAAGTGCGCAAACCAAGTGGTCAAATACCATTAACAGAGATGACAGCTTCCTCACCAGGTAGCTGGCTGTACATTTACTACATGGGCTTGCCAGTCTTTCTGTTGCATAGTTTGCCAGTATTTCAGCTTCCTTTATCAGGGTTCCTATGTCTTTAGCCGTCAGCGAAGCCTTCGCAAATAAACGGCGCAGTGTCATGTATGAGTCCATTGGGCTAAACCTACCAAAGTAGGGCGCCAATGCAAACTCCTTTCGGAAAACTCCGTGGATATCTTTTGGGTTTACCTCAGGAAGCCGCACGAAAGGGTGCAGATGAATGTTCCCAGGGTAAGACGGTTCCGCGCTTCCGTCGCTGCCTGCCCGCGCAGCTGCAGCAGACTCAGACTTTGCCACGGCATCCAGAGTAACTTCAAATCCGTCTTCTGGCTGTTCCAGCTGTTGCTCTGCTCTCATCTGACTTGACGGCCATGCAATTTCGTGGCCGCCGTCTCCATGCGGGACTCCAGAATAAACTCTACCTGCAAGATCACTATGAATTGCTGTAAAGCCTGCACTGGTGGAGGCTGCCGATGTTGATTCCATCGTTGGCTGCCTTGCTGCAGTATCAGCTATCCTTTGCTGAAACGCCTGCGGATACGTGTGCGCTTGACTATCATCGAGCCAGGCGTCAGGAGTCAAACCGTATCCGCCACTGTTCGTTCTGCCACTATAGAANCTTGACTATCATCGAGCCAGGCGTCAGGAGTCAAACCGTATCCGCCACTGTTCGTTCTGCCACTATAGAAGGGGTCCTGAGGCCTAGTAGCTGCATAAAATGCAGATGGACGTGCTGCATATCCTGAGAAGTCCTGTGGAAGGCCAGATATTGTGGCATGCTCTGCCATGTGACGTTCCTCTCCGCTTTCGTCAACGACTAGGTCATACTCCGTCCCCGGCCAGGCTGCTGCACCTAGACTGTCCACCGCATAGTGCATTGCCTCTCCACTAATGTGTGGCCAAAATGCGGCAACAGACTCTTGTGGGTGCGAAGTCGACGGCCTTGACTCATTAAGCCGAGGAATCTTATATGGAGGCGAGTGAGCGTCATCCTGCAACCTCTGTGAAGCAAAAAAATTCATATTTTCAAAAGCCGCTGCAGAATCATATAGCATACCGACGAGCCTAGACTTTGCCTCGCTCGCCTCCTCAACATGCTCCACAACAGCGGGCTGAAGGCCAAGCTCCTGCTCCAAATCCAGGCACTGCTCCACAATTTCCGACAGCTCCCGGTCGTCTTCCGTATCTGAAAGCCTACGCCGTTCTGCTCCCCCAGAATCCAGTCTCCTTTGGCTGGTCCGACACAGAGCCAACACTGCCAAAACCGTCACAAGTGAAAGGATGGATACCACGGCCCAAACTGAAAACTTCCCACGACACGGCCGTGGTCGCAGGAGCTTGTGGCCACCCCTAGAGGCAAGCGTGTGTGGGTATGATGGCGACACGGAGACAGCGCTTTC
>NW_024016104.1:0-2192 GCF_000499745.2 Eimeria mitis | reverse complement strand
GTATTTGTTTCCTTTTTTGTTTCTGTATCCGTTTGTTTATGTATTTATACGCTTATTTAATTATTAATTTGTGCGTGTATATGTCCATTTATTTTCTTAGTATTTATATATCTGTTTATTTATGAATCTATTTATACATGTATTTATTTATTTATTTATTTATGTATTGTTTTTTGTTTGTATGCTGCAGGACTCTGACGTGTGTCTTGATGACTGCTCGTGCTGGCCCGTTTGGTCTCTGAGTATTTTGGTGTTTTGTTTTTACGCTGTTATTACATTCATCGCTTTCTATATGACGGCTGCTCTCTACTCCCAGGCAAGCTAAACCCTAAACCCTAAACCCTAAACCCTAGTAGACCCTAGACCGTAAATCGGGGGATGCATATGCAGGAGATGTAGCCGAAGAGATATACGCCCTACTGAAAAAGGGTTTGCGGTTTAGGGTTTGGGGTCGTGACAGTGCAGAGAGAGATAGAAGAAAAGCACGCCAGTAGAGACACATGTGGAGACAGACAAACAGACAGGCAAACAAAAAAAAAAAGAGATAAATGCAGCAAAAGTGTTTCTATTTAACGTTTCTCTCCCCCCAAGCCTCAGCTAAAAGGCTTGTGGTGTCTGTACACCGTAGAGCGGGTTCAGTCTTCTCTGTTCCTTTTTTTTAGTTTTCCTTCGCCTTTTCTGTCTGTCTCCTATAAAAACCTTTTATAAAACCCTAAACCCTAAACCCTAAACAGCAGAGAAAACCCTTAAAGCCCCAAAACCTATATAAATAATTAATTTCTGTTTATTTGGTGGGGCATATATATGTGTAGTTATTTCGCTATAAGCATATGAAACCAGAGTGTCATTTATATTTGTTAAATTATGTTTGGTCTTCAATGAAGTGTTGCGGTGTCTGTACAGGGTCTGGTAGCCTCCAACTTCTACAGGGGCGGCGGCAACTGGCTGCTGGTGGCTGGGGGCATTGGCCTGGTGGTTGGGGGGCTTGTTGGGGGTTTGGTTCCTCCATCCTGCTGGGCGGGGGCCCTATACCTTGGGGGGTCACTCATGAGCTTGCTGGTCGCTACGGTCCTCGTGGGGCGCCGGGGAGCCTGGCTGGGGGCCCTCGGTGGTCTCGGGAGCGGCGCAGTCATCGGTGTCTTCACGTTCCCCAGCCTGGGAGTTGCTGGGATCGTCGCCTCCACAGTTGTGGGGTTGCTCCTAGGGATTGTTCTCGGCTTCGCTCCTATCTTCAGGGGCCTCAAAATCAATGAACGATATATCTGCGCCGGCCTGCGCTCCCGAGCAACCTCCAGGTGAGCATACACCCGAACCCACAGCAAGCGACAGACAGCAAGAAAACACCGTGATAAAAGAAATAGGGTTAAATATACTAATAGAGTTCCCCCGCACTAGCAAAATAACGCCTGTGGCGTCTGCATGCTGCTGCATAGAGCCTGAGTGTGTGTACGTACACCCGGTGACCGTGCTGCCCTGGCCTGCCGGTATGCTTCTTGGCCCCTTCTAATGGCTACTTCCATATTTGTGCTGTTCTGCTTTCTTTCTCTCAGCTCACGAGCTGATGAAGGCAGCAGGAGCTACGAAAGCAGCCACGGCATGAACGGAAGCCCCGTCAGCTCACGCCGGTAAGAGTCTGTATTTTATTAGGGGTGCAAGGATGAATCAACATCCATCATATATTGGGGTGTATCTATATACACTTCAATCGGGTTAGGATTTGGTGGGGAAACAGCTATATCTGTAGGACAGTGGCTTTAGGGTTTGTACATCTCTTGTCCTTTCACATTAGGTGAAGTTGCTGTTGCTGGTTTCCGTAGTGGAGTTTGCCTTTACCGCTTCTGTGTGTGTGTGTGTGTGTGTGTGTGTGTGTGTGTGTGTGTGTGTCTTGTTTCTGCTGTTGCTGCTGCTGTTGCTGCTGCTTTTGCTGCTGCTGCTTGCAGCCAGCGGGCTGTTCCCAAGTTGACGCACGGCACGCAGCGGTATGGCCACATGGGCCACACCTCAGAGAACGAGGGCAGTACCCGAAGAAACACAGAGGAGCCCATAAACGGCTCTGAAGAAGCAGGTCCTTGATCACCTAGCAGCAGGAGCAGCAGGAGCAGCAGCTGCTGCTACAGCAGCCGCTGCACACATAGAAGCAGAATATACTTTCTATGCCTCCTTCAGCGGCTAGCGAGCTCATCGCTGCTTCC
>NW_024016102.1:0-2193 GCF_000499745.2 Eimeria mitis | reverse complement strand
CATCAGCCATAACCGGACTGGCCTCCAAAACGTCGAAACACTGGACACAAATCACAGCGTATTCGTTGCTGCCTTTTTCCGTCACGCGCTGTGCTGCAGATACACTGCATCAATGATCTACTGAGAACGTTCGACTCTGTCACGCAAAGTGGATTTCGCGGAGCCGAAGCATCTCGCTGCAGAATATATAAACGGAGAGCATAGCAAAAACAAAACGCACTTCCGTATTACCTGATTCTGTTAAACATGCACGCGTCCAGATACGGATCCGTGCACGCGAGCAGACAGACTGGAGGGTAGACGTATGCATCATTGCGGCAAGCACGTGAATCTGCTACCCGCGCTTCAGACCTGTTACAAATTATCCGAGCTCTAGGACAAATCGCATGTCTGTTATTCGGCTTCCTTCGTATATGCATACTTCCTGCCCCAAACCGTCGCTTGATCGCAGTGCAAGGGCAGGCGTCGCCACAGCGCTGCCGCAGACACGTGCACACAAACTGCATAAATACACCAGGCACACACATGCAACTCCCCCTTCTCGCCGCCAAATGCTGCCTACACTCCTATCAACAGACGAAACGCAAGTCAACCAGCGCTCGCGAACCAAGCCTATGCTTAATACCAGCGCAAAGACAATTCATATGGCTGCGTGAGGCGTTCTTGTCAAGTCGCTTCCTCCTCAAAGACCAACACAAATCGAAAATGCTAAAGGCATAGAAGACACANCGTTCTTGTCAAGTCGCTTCCTCCTCAAAGACCAACACAAATCGAAAATGCTAAAGGCATAGAAGACACACATGGCACACGAACAAAGGTGCCGTGCATCGAGTCCACTTGTGGTGACTAGGGAAAGCTGTCAGGAACAACCGGCCGCGCAATGGTTAGCTTGAAGGGAGGTCCGTTATGCATCCTTAAATTGCACCTAATCCGGACACAAAACAGCTTCGTCACTCTTGCCAAATCAGAAACACCCTCATACACAGCATATTCCGGCCTGGCGTTTGCAGGCAACGCACGGGTATACACAATCCTTGCTCGCCGCGTATGCGGCCGCAGCAAGCCCTTCGATTCTCTCCTTCTTCGCGTAAAAACTACCATCGTGCATAACCGGGCTTCTCACCGTTGCTACTCGGCGCTCTGGTACAGCTCGCCGCCCAGTCGGTAACCGCCCCTACTACGCGCTGCGCAGCGGATATACTGCCTCACGTGTTCACTTTAAAATCTGTCATATAAGGATTTGTTTCGCAATCAAACGCTCAACCGCAGAACAAATACAAGGAGACCATGACCAACGCACAGCGAGGTCCCGCTCCATCTCGCACTCCAAAGCCCTAAATACCCGTCCAATGCAAAGGTGAATCCGTCATTTTTCTCATACGAGCTGAAGCGCAACAGTATTCATGATCGTGCCGAATATATGAACTTGCTTCGCTTGCTGCGAACGGCGCACAGACTGTTCTAGGTGCTGAACGCATCACATCGTTTTTTCGTTTTCTGCGCCCGGCATGCGTACGCGCTGTACAAACACACCGCCCAATTGCAGTGCCAAAGGCGTCGCCACACCAGCGAAGTAGATATGCTCACACACGCTGCGCAATTCCACGACGTTCATACGTGCACCTCGGCTGGCTCGCCGCCAAACACACCACATACTCCTAGCGGCAGGAGGAAATGGTCCACGCAACAGCAAGCTAACTAATTTAAGGCTTGATACCAACGGTAGGGCAGTGCAGCTGCCTGCCTAGCACGTTTCTGTCGAAATGCGGCTTGCCAGGAGACCAGAGCGAATCGAAAACGAATGCTTCAAACATCACATGCGTGCAGACTGAGGCCCTGCTCCCTCTTTGTCCCTTTCCACCGTATTGCAGTGCTAGGAGACTCCGCAACAAAAAACATTGGCACATTCATGAGTTGCGCGTACTCTGAACAAACAACAGTTTAGCCAACCTAGCCAAGCCAGCAATACCCGCCTGCACTGCGCGCTCTGCATCGATTTGTGTTCGGCCCATAATGAGCTAGCAGTACCGTCCTATTTCGTACAAACACAGCGAGCGCTTACATAATTCTGGCTGGTTGGAACGTCTGTCTTAGCCAGGGACCGTGCGACTCCTGCCCTCCGCAGAACAACTATCATCACACGCAACCGGCCTGTCCGTCAAAACTTCTAGACGCTTGAAACAAACAGCCGTG
>NW_024016101.1:0-2193 GCF_000499745.2 Eimeria mitis | reverse complement strand
CACTGTTTGTAGTGTGACGAACTCTTGAGTGCCCTGATATTATGCACAGCAACCAAACGCTTGTTTTGGTAGGCGAGCGACGACATCAAGCCTTGCTTACCACACATGTACACGTGACATTCTGTGTGCAAATTCCAGGGCCCATTGTATTACGGACTGAAGGTGGTTTCGTGGCATGCTTAGAGTATGTGCAAGCTAAACGCGTTGTGGGTAAGTTGGCCATGCTGTAGGCTTTGGTTGCGTGTAGAGAGGTTAGCCCTCAAGTTCTGAAATTTAGGTGCCTCGTTTACAGCGTGCCTCGGCTAAGGCGCAGGCGCCGCTTGGAGGTGTTTCTGTTTTGCTGAAAGCTCCCGTTCCAGGCTTAGTCGAGACAGTTCACGGCGGGGAGGACGCGAGCGGGCAGTGGATTTTGTGCTGCCTGTGTGTGCTAATTGGGCGCAGGCTGCATTGTGCAGAAGCATTCGGCTTGCGGGAGCTCTGCGCGGCAGCAATGACCCGGGTTTGCATGTTGTGCCTGCCGCGGGGATGCCCTGGCGACACACATATTGGGGGAGGAACCGCTTGCTCNCATTCTAGGTGCTATCTTGTGGGGAGATATGCTGGACAGGTGGTGCGCTGCATTTCAGGACAGAAACGAGCACTTGGGGAAATGCTTAGGAGTGGATTTGCACGGGCAGGCCAACTACCCAATTGAATAGGATGGATTGCTTCATTCGGCTGGTGATGTAGGCAAAAGCTGACTTCGTTGCAAGTTCCAAGTCGGGGGATGGAAATGGCATGCATCGGCGATGTCACATATTGTTCTCCAGCTCCTCGAGTGTCAGTTGCGTCTCTGGTGTGGGGTATAGTGTCGCATTGCACGGCATGGGCAGCTTCCCATATGCGCAAATGATCTCTAGCATAAGCTGGACGCCTAGCTACGATAGGTGCCGTACTAGCCTGTGGATGCTGAATCGCTAAGTTTCCCGGGATATTCCGGCTTCATCTGCAACCGTGGATGTGGACGACATCCTGGTATGGCTACTTCGCTATTCAGGAAGTGCGTTGCTCTCTCGTAGAATGCAAAAAATTCAGCGGTGTGTATAATGCCACAGAGCGATGCAAGGATAATCAAAAGGCTTTCACTTTCTTACCGACTGGGTTCTACGATCTACGAGAGGAAATCGTGCAATCAGGCGCAGCAGCGTCCCGTTCCAACCCAAGCCATTCGCTCATTAGGGCAAGCGTCNCGGTTTATGTAATCTTGTGCAGCGCAGAAACTGCACCCGTGATGGTACCAAGCTCCATGATATGCTTTGCATGGCTGTTTCTGTTCCTTTGTCCGTATTTTATGCGTTGATATATGCCGAGGTGGCCACAGCACTTGCAGAGACATCTCTCAGTGCCTTGTCTGCCTACCACGATAAGCAGGCGACTGATTTTGCAGGTCGCAGTTTGCGGTACCTGAGAGCGAGAAACACTTTGGTAGTTCTGCGAGTCCCGAATATTTTAGCTGGCGCATACCCCTTGCGATAGGTGAATACCCCTGACGGCGACGGCACGGTGAGGTTGCAACGGCTGAATATTCGTTTCGGCCACGCAATAAATAAAGCTTTATGTGGGACAACAAATGCAGTATGATTCTGTAGATTCTATGACGCTTCCATCGAAGGCCGGCTGCTGGCCACGAATCCCACTCACAAGAAGGCATTGTACACGAGTACCAACGAAAGCGCAGCGTGTAGCCCTGTCGTCAGTGGACTCCACTTGTGTGTGCTTGTCTAGGTATCGCTTTCGGCTTGCGAGCGAACGGCTAGTTCTGTGTGGCTGTACACCACAAACAAGCTGCTGGGTGATAGCTCGCACGGCGGATAGCGTCAACCAACATACAGAACGTGGGTAGACTCAAACTGAAGCGGCAGTGCACCGCTGAGACAGGGTTGACTTGTATTAGCCTTTTTTCTGTGCGTCTGCTGGTCTCGAAAGGAGCAAATTATGATGAATGGCAAAGTTGAGAGATGCGCCCTACCTGCTCACGATTTCCGCCGAGAGTGGCGGACATTAGTTTGGTCTGCAGATTTTCAAGGCATCATTTATTGTCTGTAGAGATTCTCAACCATGCACTCGTTGGGAGTTGTGTGCCGGCGTTCCTAAGCGAGCTACGGCCGCGGAGAGACCTGTCATGGCAGAGTGGAGCCCGGTGCATTTCCGTCT
>NW_024016100.1:0-2194 GCF_000499745.2 Eimeria mitis | reverse complement strand
AAGAGCACCGTCGCATGCCGCGCCCCAGAAATGCGTGAAAGCTCTCTATGCAAGAGGTCGGGGGATTTCACATAGCGTGGCATCAACTCCGAGGACCTAGCAGATGTATGAGAGACGCACTGACCTGGTTGTTTGAACGCAGCTGGATGCTAAGGGCCGACTGCTACATACGCCGTGAAATTGCCAATTGTTGCTTCGATGAGAGTATATGACGGGTAGCAGAGCTCCCCGGGTTCCCCTAACAGTCATGTTGGATATCCCTCTTATGTTTGGTAGAGTATTAGAGGAGTATTGCGATGAATGTTCGGTTGGTCCTGTAGGCTTCCGTCGCAACCGCCTACGCTTATGCAAGAACTGGCGATGATAACCATTATTTTAAATGCGTTTTTCACCGAACGATGCGACAGAAAGGCACCTGCGTCGCTCGGCTTCCTCGGGATTTAAGCTGCACATCCTGCGTTCAGATATGCGTAGAGGGTTAAAGGGAGAGAGTGAATGGCAAACTCAAATACCTGACAAAAGGCGCACTCTATTTCACTGCACCGTTGTAGACGCCAAGAACCTGTTTGGGAAACAGACAGCCATATTCGACTTACTGTGAACGGCAGGCGCTTTTCTGGAAAGTTAAATGCCAAGCGAACTGTTAAGGATCCCAGACCATGACAAGGGCCAAGTCTTTGTGGGGCAGAGCGTACCGTGCCCCGTCTTCTGTGCACCGAGCGTAGCCTCTGCAGAGCAGGCTTGTGCTGGCGTTGCGCTGCGATATATTGAGTATCGAGTGGCACTCGATACAGGATATGTGTTGCGCGTTTGCTGTTTTGCAAACAATTAAAAGCCAACCCTATACGTGCAGCAATGCCTATCGTGGACATAGTTGCTCCGGCAAGGTTTCTTTTGCCCGGATGTTTTAAAGCGAGTGCGTGTAAATATCATGCATGGAAGGGCCGACTTTGGGAAGGCGAGAGTATGCCCACACCGTATACTCAGCCTGTCGCGCGTTGAATGTATCGTGTTACCCCTTAATTACTGCCAGAACGAACTGCAACAGTCGTAAATGCTGACAGCGTGGGGACGCAATCTGCCTGACCGGAAAGCGTTAGACTACCCGAGACCAGGGTGCACGTGGCCTTGCATCGTTGTTGCACGGAACAGTTCACCTTTGCGAAACACTTTGCATCGCAGCAGTGGTTAGAGATTTCGCGTCGTCATCGTTGCGTAGTATCGGCGGACAGCACAAAGGCAACTTTGCGGCTGTGCTCGAATTCGCATGTGGGTATGCTGACGTTGTGTAGGGATCCCCCGCGGATCGCAAGGCACACGATGCATGTTGCGTTAAGCACGGCAGCAAAATCCGACAAAGCAGCTCATATCGAGTACATTCATTTCTGGATTGACCTGCACTCAGGGTGCTCCAAACGTTTTGGCGGCTTGGCTCCGTGTGCGTGTATATCTTGCGTATGCACACATTGCATTAGTGGGCCAATGGCGTCCACGCCACGTTAGTGGTCTCTGAGATTCATTACTTTTTCCCGAGGCTCAAAAGCACGATTTTTGCACCGTAGTGGTGGGGGTGTATACCAGGCCTTCCGTCTTTAGCAACTACATTGGTTTTGCGCCTGTGGCGCATGGCTGAGCGCCACGTGAAAAACATGGCTGGAAGCGCATAGCTCGTGTGAAAAGACAAAGAGCTTGGATAGCTTTGACGCACAGAAAAACAATTTTAAAAGTTGGACAGCATATGCTACAAAGGGCTTCGCTATCAGGAGACTGGAGCGCGGGCTGGACGTGCAGCTGATGCATTCATCATCAAAGTTTCTTGTTTTCCATATGACATAGGTAACTTAGAAGGCCTCAACAGTGCATCTGGACATCGGGAATAGCGTAGATGATGACTTGCGGACAGGCGGCGCAAGCCATCCTGGTCGTTGGGAGCAGCTCGCAGCAGCATTGTGAAGTTGCAGCAAATACTAGCATGGACGTTATCTATACAGCACGAAAATGGCTAGCTTTCCTTCTAGTGAGTGCCTGCATACTTGACGCTTCTGCCTTTCGTAGCATAAATGACCAAATTGATGCAGGAGATAGGCATCCTCTGGTCGCCTTTGCTGCTTAACGGTGCTTTGAGGGAGAGTGGGTGCTTCATGTGGCGCCGACACGCACGCGCACAACAGAGCGTCCACACACCTGCGGTAGC
>NW_024016099.1:0-2196 GCF_000499745.2 Eimeria mitis | reverse complement strand
TAACAGCCGTTCCCACTCTCGTTCATCCGTTTGAATGTAGGTTCGGAGCATTTGCTCCAGTGTGCGGTTAACTCGCTCCGTTTGTCCATCTGACTGAGGGTGGTAAGGGGAAGACATAGCTCTCTTAATGTGGAAACGCTGACATAGCTGCTGCCAAAGTTGCGACTGAAAGCCGGGGTCCCGATCGGATATCAACACGTCTGGAAATCCGTGGTATCTGATCAATCTATCAGCGAGGAGTTCTAGCGCCGAATGTGTGACTCTAAAGTCGCACTGTAAACGAGTACATCGTCAAGGTATGCAATAACTCCGTTCCCGAGTAGCGGCTGCAGATAAGCGTTGATGTTCGCCTGGAAGGTCGCGGGCGCCCCTTTGAGTCCAAAGGGCATTACCTTGTATTCGAAGAGTCCCTACACCGAGCGGAAGGCGGTCTTCCATCGTTCCAGCGGTTATATTCCGAACAAATGCACCGAATTCACATAGCACATCTGGACGGTGGGAGCTCTCCGAGATGAGCGGCGGTGCCGGTTTATTCCCAGATCTGCAAGGGAACTGGCTATGGCGGAGTTGAGAATAGTTAAACAAGGGAAGCTTTCGATAGAGCGCTACATCGAGAGGTATCTCTTCCGGGGGCAGGAATGCAATGAACCATTGATATGCAAGTTCCTAGTCCACCGTTGGACTTCTGTTCACCAAGGAGTGAGCATTTTGCAACTTTCTGGGTCGCAGAGCGACAACTAACCAGTGAAAAGGTGCAAGTCACTGAGGGAAGGGAGCATGGAGTACGCACACATAAAAGAGAGAAAAACCGCCATTTCCACCTCGCTATCTGAGAAGAAAGAAATGGCGCTTGTATATGGCCCTGACATTGAGCCTATGGAAAGCGGGATTGCGGATCCCAACCCCGAACAGAAAAGGGCAGGAAACGACTGCCTTAAGCAGCCGGAGAATCCGCCACCCAGAAACCCGGGAAAAGTACCAAGCAAAGCCAGAAGGCAAAACGCTTGTGTGAGAAACGCTCTTCAATATGGCAATTAACGGGGGAAGATGGGGGCCGTGGGGCTCTCACAGCCCTCAGAGCGGCCATGCAGACCATTAGCCGGTGACGCTCAACGNAGATGGGGGCCGTGGGGCTCTCACAGCCCTCAGAGCGGCCATGCAGACCATTAGCCGGTGACGCTCAACGGCATCCTCTTCTCCATGCAAGTCAATAATAAATGCCTGCTTCAAATCTGACATTGCAAACTACCTTGCGCCCCTTTACATCTTGTGGTCTGCCTGCACTCCGGCCAAGGAGATTTCCGGGGAGATAGCAAGCCCCCTAACTTCTGATAGCTGATGAACTGTCTATCTGGTGAGCTAGGTGCCTAGTTAGATGCGTAGACAACTGGCTAACTAGATGTAAAATCCCCCGAAAGCCGTCCAGATGAGCGTCTGCAAGAACCACTGTGCAGCGCAGGCGTAGAAACAGCCGTTTACGGGCACCGGGGATCGAACCCGGGATCTTCTGCGTGTTAGGCAGACGTCATAGCCACTAGACCATGCCCGCGAACGAGCGGTTGTAATGCCCCTAGATAATGGTGACTGGCTGCCGAGAACTGCCTGCATTTGTCCCTGAAGTTGGCATATTAGGAGCGCTGCAGATGGCACAGAAGAGTCGGACGCGAGCATTGAGACAATGCCGCACCACAGCGGAGGCAGATACCATCTGAGCAGCCTGAACGAAGCCGCAGAAGCTGGTTGCTCAGGCTAAGCACGGCTAATGCTTACCAGCAACATTACACCGGGAGCCGAGCATATCTGGGAGCAATAAAGCATTTTGCAGTGGCTGGTGTGAGTGTGGTTCTGAGTAACCGGTGATTGGCAGTACTAGTGGAGAGCACCAGACTGGCGGCAAGTTCCCAAGTCGGCAAGAAAAAATCAAGGAGAATGCCGTCCACGTGAAGCACACTGTTGGTGACTCGGCTTGCCTGCGTGCGCCCCACGCTCAAGGCCATTGTTCAAATTATGGGCGTGCGGTGGAGGGCCAGGGCAATGAGAAACCTCCTGTTTAGCCTAGAAAAAGGCGAGCTGTAACCGACTAGAACACGTTGGGTGATGGTGCCGTGAAGAGCAGTTGAACTCCCTTCTTCGTTCCAGAAAAACGCGAGTATAGAGGCAAAGGGTCCTGGACTCGCCGAGGAAAGAAAACCCCTG
>NW_024016098.1:0-2201 GCF_000499745.2 Eimeria mitis | reverse complement strand
GCAGCAGCAGCAGCAGCAGCAGCAGCAGCAGCAGCACTGCCGTGGCTCAGCCAGGCAAAGCACACGGCGGGCCAATATGAAGCCTACCGGGAAGCAGCAGAAGCAGCAGCAGCCGCAACAGCAGAAGCAGCAGCAGAAGCAGCAGCAGAAGCAGCCGCCGCAGCAGAAGCAGCCGCCGCAGCAGAAGCAGCCGCCGCAGCAGAAGCAGCCGCCACAGCAGAAGCAGCCGCCGCAGCAGAAGCAGCCGCCGCAGCAGAAGCAGCAGCAGCAGCAGCAGCAGCAGAAGCAGCAGCAGCAGCAGAAGCAGCAGCAGCCGCAGCAGCAGCAGCAGAAGCATCCGAAGCAACCGCCGAAGCATCCACAAGAGCATCCATACCTGCAGCAACAGAAGCAACAGAAACAGCAGCAGCAGCTGCTGCAGTATAAGTATCCGCCGCCACCGCCGCCGCCGCCGCCGCCGCCGCCGCCCCCGCCACCGCCGCCCCCGCCACCGCCGCCGCCGCTGCCGCCGCAGCAGCAGCAGCAGCAGCAGCAGCAGCAGCAGAAGCAGCAGACGCATCCGCAACGGAAGCACCATTCCCGCACATCCCAGCAGCACGCCCGCGGCCGGACAGCAAATTCATGTCCCCCTGGTACTCGAGCAGCAGCAGCAGCAGCAGAAGCATCGCCTGCTGCAGCAGCAAGTGAAGCATCGCCTGCTGCAGCAGCAAGTGAAGCATCTCCTGCTGCAGCAGCAGCAGCAGGTGAAGCATCGCGTGCTGCTGCTGCTAGCAGCAAACGCGCACCCTACTATCTAAGAGTGCGGCAGCGTGCTGCTGATCCTCGATACAAAGCCTTTCGTGGTCTCTGTGCTGCTCTGGGGTTTATGGCGGGTGCTTTGCTAGAAGAGAATGCAGGCAGCAGCAGAAGCAACAGCAGCAACAGCAGCAACAGCAGCAACAGCAGCAGCAGCAGCTCAGAAGCAGCAGAACCCAGCCCCACAAATACGGACTCCCCAAGCAGCAACTGCAGCAACTGCGGTAACGATTGCTCCCGCAGCAACTGCAGCAGCTGCAGCAGCAGCAGCTGCAACAGTAGCAGCAGCAGCAGCAGCAGCAGCAGCAGCAGCAGTAGTAGCGAAATTGCTGAGGCTAGGAGCCCAGGGGGAGCCGCTGATGCTTCCGTGCTGCCTGCAGCAGACGTTGAACCTCCTGGAGATAGCAGCAGCAGCAGCACCGGTGGCAGCAGCAGCAGCGCTGGTAGCAGCAGCAGCAGCACTGGTAGCAGCAGCAGCAGCACAGATAGCAGCAGCAGCAGCACCGATAGCAGCAGCAGCAGCACCGATAGCAACAGCAGCAGCACGGATAGCAGCAGCAGCAGCAGCAGCAGCAGCAGCAATAACAATAGCAGTAGCAGCAACAGCAACAGCAACAAGACCAGCAGCAGCAGGAACAGCAACAGCAGCGGTGTGGTGGACGTACACTGCGTCGCTGCGAAACCCAGAAGAAATATATCAGGAGCGGATAGAAGCTGCAGCAGAGAAAGCCTTAGGGGCCCCGAGGGGCCCCCCGGCATCAGCAGCTCCGAGGGGCCCTCTTGGGTTTCAGGGAGCCTCGCTGCTGCTGATGTCTCCAACCCGTAGCAAACATTGTGCTGCAGGGGGCCCCCAGGCGTGCCCCTCGAGGGGCCCCCCAACAGGGTACTCTGAGGGGCCCCCAACAGGGGCCCCCGCACGACCTGCATGCAGCACACCGTCTAGCTGGGCCTCCTTGGAGGCCCTTTCTTGGGGGCCCCTGCAGCACCAATTGTGTAGGGGGGCCCCCGCGGGACTGCCTTTAGGGTCCCGCGCAGGGTTTAACAAAGAAGCTTTTGTAGGGGGGCCCCCAAGGGGCCCCCATAGCTCTTATGGCCTCCAAAGGGGCCCCTTGATACACCTTTCAGGCAGAGGCCCCCCCATCAGGGGCCCCCTGAGAGGGTTCCCCGCCATAGGGGCTTTAGTACTGGGGCCCCCACACAGGGGGCCCCCCACAGGGGGCCCCCACAAAGATACGAGGGGGGCCCCCCGTGGAAGCCCTGAAGAGGGGCCTCAACTTGTAGTTTTTGTTTGATACATGAAACGCTCTTTGTAACCCTGCTCCGCCCCCTGCTGCCACAGCTGCTGCAGCAACAGAAGCAGCAACTACGTCTCCAGCAGCAGCACTGGTAGTACAAACAGAAACTGC
>NW_024016097.1:0-2202 GCF_000499745.2 Eimeria mitis | reverse complement strand
CTGCAGCTGCTGCTGCTGCTGCTGCAGTCATATAGTATTTAATATCCGAGTACTATCGATCTATACAGGCGTTGTGCTTGTTGCTGCTGTTGCTGCTGTTGCTGCTGCTGCTGCTGTTGCTGCTGCTGCTGCTGCTGCTGTGTTTATTTAGATGTTTGTTTCTAGTTGCTGCTGCATCTTCTGCTGCTGTCTAATGCTGCAGTGCATGCAGAGTATGGAAGCATATCGTAAAAAACCCTAAACCCTAAACCCTAAACCCTAAACCCTAAACTCTAGGTTTGCTGCATTAAGCGGGTTGTATGAATTTGCATGAATTTGGTTTTGCATGTAAATTAAATTTATATTTCAATTAAATTTTTTTTTTAAATAAAATAATTTATATTTAAATTAAATTTATATTTAAATAAAATTTGTGTTTGCATGCAAACTAAATTTATATTGAAACTAAAATAGTTTCAGTGCAAATTATCTTTGCATGCAAAAAATTAATAAATTGAATTTCTACGAAATTTAAATTTTTAATAAAAAAAAAAATTAAATAAATTTTTGTGAAAGTTGAAATTCTTTGCATGCAACTTGAATTTCTATTGAAATTAAATTTTTTTGAATTTTTATTAATTTTTCTTGAATTTGAATTTTTATGAATGCAAATTGAATTTCATGAAATTTGAAATAATTTTGTGAAATTTGAATTTGTATTGAAATTGAATAAATTTATGTTGAAATTCAATTAATTTTTTGTGAAATTGAATAAATTTATGCTGAAATTCAACTAATTTTTTGTGAAATTGAATAAATGTATGTTGAAATTCAACTATTTTTTGCTGAAATTGAGTAAATTCATGTTGAAATTCAACTAATTTTTGCTCAAATTGAATAAATTTATGTTGAAATTCAATTAATTTTTATTGAAATTGAATTTCTATGGAAGTCGTCAGCAGCCATGAGTTGATGGATGCCGCGGTGGAGCGATGGTCTGTGCAGCTCTAACGAGGAAATATGCAGAAAGTTTTTTTTTTTTTCTTTTATTTATTTAATTTAAGTTTTTCAAAAGAAAAAAAGAAAAGTTTCCATATGTGTTTTCTCCTGTGGATACCTGTTGAACGCGAAGCTGCAAAAACCAACGAAGAGCTCTCACCCGCCTTTTTATTCTATAGCTCAATCGTATTAATTTTGTGAATTTTATTGTTTAATTAATATTTTTTTAGTTGATTTCACTCCATAAAAGAAGAATTTAAAGACTTTTTCGTGTTTTTTCTGGCTTATACATGCTGCGAGATGTCCGTATACACCCGGAGGCAGCAGCTCCTGACGAAGAGGAAGCTGCGGCGTGCAGGTGGTTGTATTCTTGTTGAGTTCTGAGAAGTAAATAGCAGAAACTCGCATTGAAAATGTTTTGTTTATTCTTTTTTTACCCTTTTCTGCTGAAATATTCAAAATAAATTCAAAATATTCCGAAAAAATCTGCGGAAAGCGTACAGAAACCACCCCGCGGCAGCTGAAGACCGTCGTTGCAGGTCTAATAAAAGAAAGAAACTTCTTCTGTGTAGAATATTTGCGGAACATTTTTTGTGTTTTTTCTTTTTTTTATTTTATTAAATAAAATTATATTTAAAATAGAAGATTTGTGTTTCTCTTTATGAAGACCCCATTGATTAAAAAGTACTAAAAACCAGCAACAGAAACCATCAGGTCAGCATGCTGCCCGCCGCTTTCTTCTGCTTTATAAATGCACTTTCTCATGTTTAATTTTCCCTTTAAAAGTATTTTTCTATAAATATTTATCAAATATATTTAATTTCCGGGGTTTTTTCTCAGCTTTCCCCGAATTTAACCCCTCTTTCCACCTTTTTGCAAGAAGGCTGCGCCGCCGCCGCAGTGACCGCCGGTTGCTGTTTCTGAACAAGTACAACCCTGGGTGTTTCAGCTGTTTTTTATATTTATTTTATATATTTCTTCTGCTGCAGCAGCAGAGTGAAGCAATATACTGCAGCATTACTTGGTTTTTTCTGCTGCTGAGCTGCAGCACGCGCCGCAATGGACCTAGATACTTCTCCTCTCTCCCCCCAAAAAAAAGAAAAAGTTTCTGTGCGTTTTGCATGCAGCAGGTTTGATCCGCCTATACACAAAGGTAAATATAATATAATATAATATAATATAATATAATATAATATAATATAATATAATATAATATAATATAAT
>NW_024016096.1:0-2203 GCF_000499745.2 Eimeria mitis | reverse complement strand
TGAGTTCTGCACACGCTCACGTGCACAGAGGCACTTGCCGCAACCTCACACTGCTGTCAACGGGAGCGAGCATAGGCAAAATGGCTTGCGCTGTCTGCCTCAATCTGAATCCCTTGCAAATGCAGTATATGCCCTTCCACTGTTGTCATGTAGGGGGTGGTGGAACACATACGGGTTCCTAGAAGATGTGAATACAGGTTCTGCCGGATGGTCTGAGACACGCGGCATTGCGCACGCCACTGCCCATCGTACGCTCTGTCCTCAAAACCCGTGTGACCTAACTACCCAAAAAGGTAGGGCGATCATTGGCATCGAACAATGCACTACGGGTTCCTTCTGTGGCGATGCCTGCTTCCATGAACTGCGTGGCTAGGCTGTGCCCACATGCACGGACGCGCACACACAAACAGACAGCCAAACAAACGCAAAAACACATACATTCAAATCAGCATTGCGGTCCCAATGCATTCTGCCTATCCAGTGAACACGCGGAGAGCGCTGCCGTGATGTGTCAGCTCCTGCAAATCCGAACATAGCTCTTCGGACAAGTGCACACCTCACTCTTACCCTCCCACAGGCTACGCACCACCGGTGCGCGCCATACCGTAACAGGCTTCCGCCGCTGCAGGTTCGGGAGGCGCTTCGTCAAACGCGACTATCGGGCTTGTGCGGACTTTCCAGGGAACAGGAGTGCCTACAGAGACTGTAAAAGTATGGCGTTGCGTTCTGGGATAATGCTGGTGCCTGCGCTCACAAGGGCGCAATAGCTCGCCATCGAGAATTGTGTCGCCATTCACCAAATGCGTGGACGCGCACGTGTGCTCGTCAGCACCGCGTGTGTCCTCTACCCTCTCCCACGGACCCCTATTAGGGCACCCAACCTCATCCTATCCGAGGAGTCGTTTGCATCCACGCCAGGTGAAAATAAAAACCGGTATTTGCATATCGGCTACACATATAAGGCATCGTTGCTACGAAGGCAAAGGTGTCGAGCTTGCACGCACCAACTGGTAGCCGAGGTAAGTACGCTAGCGCCGTACGCATACCTTCCACAGTAGCACGTGCTGCAGATTTAGAATACTGTATCAAAATGGCTTGTGCATGCAAAAATTCACTGCGCCGTCAGTCTCAACGTCACCGCCCACAACACGTGTAATCGCCACATCCAACCCCGTTGCCTGCAATGTTACCTACGCAAACTGTCCAATAAACCACATGGCAATTCAGAAAGGCTGTCGTCGTGGCACCTGAGCCTTGTCTGCAAAGGACGGTGACACGGACAGACCAATATGGCATCAAGACGGCAGAAGATCATACGTTCTGCTCCAAACGGAAATGGCACATGGCGTGGTCTACACCATACGTCATATTGTCCAGCCAACCTGCATCTCACGAAGGTTCCTGCTATTTCCAAGCATCCGAATTCGCAGTTCTGTCGTCCGAAAGGATTCCCGACATTCACTAAACTTCGGTGAAGTATACTGCACCATTTGTCCGTCCGTTGCGCTCGCCACCCAGTGGTCGATTTCCTGCAGACATACGAACACAGACGATGCACTTTGAACGTCGCATGGGCGCCCAGCGACAGACCTTGAACTGGATGACGTTGTCTGCATGTGTTGGCGAGGAATACATTTGAAACCTACAGATTAGCCTAAGGTGTTGAAGCAACGTCACAGGAGAAGAACTGGCTTACGAAATTACAAGGCCCGCGATTTATAGTCCCTCAGCACCTTATGAAATACCAGTTCAACCGACGCTGAGCACAGTTCAGGCCTTTAGTGGGGCTCCGGTAAGACGCCCGACCAGTCATCTGCTTTGTTCAGAGCGACTCTTGGTGGCACCGCCCCAGCGTGCATCGCAAACGACGCGCACAGTCCGGTTGCGCAAGAAACAACCAGTTCTGCTCGTCTGCCGCACTCGCGAGAAAGCACTCCAACTTAAAGGCGTTCTCTATCAAAGTCCTTGAAATCCTTTATACAGTAATTTCTCGCGTTCGATGGCGCTCCAAGCACTGTTACGTATTTTCTTGTGACAGCGGCAAGGTGGATGCAGACTGATGCACGAGCATCTTAGCTTGTGTTGGCACGAATTTGCGAAAGACAATACTGCGTGTCATGCAACCGAGCTACTACCCCTGATTATTTCGATGCAACCATGTACATATATATATATATACATATATATATATATATATATATAG
>NW_024016095.1:0-2208 GCF_000499745.2 Eimeria mitis | reverse complement strand
TGCTCACCGCAGTACAGGATGATTTGAGGGCCCGCCGATCGACCCAGAAGTGGATGCTCGTTTGTTCGGCGCAGAGGGAGCTGCTGCTGCTGTGCCCGTCTTCGGTGTTGCTGCTGTTGCCGCTGTGGCTGCTGCTGCTGCCGCTGTTGTTGTGCATGCGTATCTTCCCCAGCATGGTGGCGACTTCGTGCAAGCTCGGAGCGGAGAAGGGCCCGCAGCAGCATGCGGTCTTCTTGTTGCTGCCGCTGCTGCTGGTCCTGCTCTACTCCCTGCTTCTGCTGCTGTGCCTCCTCGATGGTGGCTGCAAGCGCTGCAGGGCCTATAATAGAGGTGAGGGGTTCCTCTGTCTCTGGAAGCGTCACGTGAGCTTCCTGAGGGGCAACCTGCAGCAGGGGCCAGAAGACAGCAGCAGGCAGTGATACAGCAGCACTTTCCAAGAAGTGCAGCCGTTGCTGCTGTTCCTGCTGCTGCATGCGCTGCAGAACGGCGCGAGCTGTCTCTGCAGCCTTCCGGAAAGATGCAGCAAAAACAAGGCGGCGGACAGTCTCTCGTGCTGCTGCAGCAAAGGCATCAGGACATGCATAGAGCCGTCGCAACTGCAGCAACGCCGCATTGACGCGCTGCGCTTTGCCGCTGCAGGCCAGGCCCTGCTCGTGGTACTGCCGCAGCCGTAGCCGACCTCTTAAACAAGTGCACAAGAGCTGCAGCTGCTGGCGGCAGTGCTTTGTCCATGCCTGCCGTTGTTCCTTCGTAAGGGCCCTCTGCTGCTGCTCGAGCTGCTGCAGCTCCTCCATTGCTGCTTCCTGTTCAGCAGCAAGAGCACGCAGCTGCTGCGGAGCAAAGCGAGAGTACGCGATGGGCGGCGCTGGAGCCGCAGTAGCAACTGCAGCAAAGGCTCGTGTATGCACAGCTGTCAGTTCCTGCTGCTCGTCTAGCAGCGCTGAGAGGGCTTCTCGCGTCTCCGCTGCTGCAGAAAGCAGCTCATCTGCAGCAGACCTAAATGCAGACGCAGCGGAACGCATGTCCTGCTGCAGCAGCTCAACTTCTTGCAACACTGCGGCGCGATCTGCAAACACGGACGCTGCGTACGACCGGATGGCTGGGACGTTGAGGAGAGAGGCAGCCGAAGGTCCCGGTATTGCTGAATCACCAGCTGCTTCTGCTGCTGTTGCTGTTACACACTTTGCTCCTGTTGCAGCTGAGTCTGGCATCGCTGGAGTTGCTGTTGCCACTGTTGCAGCGGTTGTGCTGCTCGCGTCAAAATGAGTTGTATCGGGATGAGGGCCTGGCTGTGGTGTCTCGAAGGGAAGGAGTTGGTATGTATCCCCTGCAACAGGAGCTTTAAAAGGGTTTGCGCTTCTATGACTGTTTTGCTGCTGCGCTGCTGCAGCTGCAGTCCCTGATGTTGCCCTGCTGGAGTTGCTGGGGTCTCCCTTACTATATGCACCTGCAGCGGGAACTGCAGTTGCAAGCGCTGAACCCACGGAGCCACAGAGGTGTTGAACTGCAGTACCCAGGGGGTTCTCCGTAGCTGTTATGGCGGCAGCTGTAGGGGAGTCTGCCTCGTTTGAACCGGCTGCGGGCCCTTTTCCCCGTTGTTGCTGCTTAACTGACCCTACCGAACCCAGCGTGCGGGGCCCGAGTTTTATGCAAGACGGGGAGTTGACGGGGTCTTGCTCACCCGGGGGAGAGGCGAAACCTTCCGCTGCCGCTCTTCCAGCTTCTGCTGCTGTTGGCGTTGGCCTTGCTAATGCTGCTGCTCCTGTAGGTACGAGGGAGCCACACGGCGCATCTGATGCCGCTGAAAACAGCTGCCCAGCATCACTTCCGTGGGGGAGACTGGATGGGGACTCAACTGCCTCTGCGAAAACCTCTCTACCCGAGTCCTGACAACTAGGACTGCGTTCCCACTGAACTGACCCTGTCAGGAGTGCTTCTGCTGCTCCTGCTACTTTTGCTGCTGTTGCTGCTGCGGCTGCTACTGCCGTCGTTGGAGCACCTCCCCCTGATGTAGCTGCTTCTTGCGGCCCTTCTGATGTTGAAGCCGAGCCAGCAGCGGTAGCAATAGAAATAGCAGCAGGAACGGCAGCAGAAACAGAGTCATCGGTTCGTGTGTGCACACGTTGTGCGACTGTGTGACTGCTCAGCTCAGTCTGAGGGGCAGCAGGGATGGCATTTGTCGGTTGTTTCTGCTGCCGCTGCACAGGA
>NW_024016094.1:0-2209 GCF_000499745.2 Eimeria mitis | reverse complement strand
CTGCTGCTGCTGCTGCTGCAGCACGGAGACACTTGACTATCCCAGTTGCTGCTGCTGCTGGCAGCAGCAGCAACAGCAGCAGGCGCAGTAGCAGCAGCAGCAGCAGCAGCAGCAGCAAGGGAAGAGACAGCCGTAGCTCTCTCCACGCAGCTTATAGATAGCTGCCAGGGGACCTGCAGCAGGAAGACACAGCGGCGCAGTGCTGCATGCTGGTGGTTGTTGCTGCTGCTGCTGCTGCTGCTGTTGCTGCTGCTGCTGCTGCTGCAGCCAAGGCTTCTACAATCATGAATTGCTGCAGCATAAACAAAAGGGCCGTCAGGGCCTGAACCTTCTGCTGCTGCAGCAGCAAGTGCTGCTGCTGCTGCTGCTGCATCTCCCCGCTGAAACCAATCCTCCGTCAATGTCGCAGACACCGTGTGCTGCGCCGTGTCTGCTGCTGCTGCTGCTGCTGCTGCTGCTGCAACTGCTGTTGCTGCTGTTGCAGCCTCCGTTGCTGTGCCTGCCGCTGTCTCCACCNTGCTGCTGCTGCTGCAACTGCTGTTGCTGCTGTTGCAGCCTCCGTTGCTGTGCCTGCCGCTGTCTCCACCGCAGCAGAGCCCGATATTGGCGGCTCTAGCTGCTGCTGCTGCTGCTGCTGCTGCTGCTGCTTCTCATTAAGGGTGCATGCGTCGCTCTGTTGTCTGCTATGGTCCCCGTCAGCAGCAGCATCTGTTGCTGCTGCGTTTGCTGCTGCATCTGCTGCTGCATCTGTTGCGTCTGCTGCTGCATCTGCTGCTGCTGCTGCTGCATCTGCTGCAGCTTCAGCGTGAGAAGCAGCACGGCTGCAGCAGAAGGTCGGGGACGGCAGCAGCGGAGACACCGCAACGATCCGCAGCAGCGGGGGCAAAGCAGCAGCAGCAGCAGGAGCAGCAGCAGCAGCAGCAGCACGCGGCTGCACAGGCAGCGGCACGACAGCCCCTATAAGAGAAGAGACAGAAAGGCTGTGCGAGGTTTTGCTGTCTGCTGCTCTCGTTGCAGCTGCTGCTGCTGCCTCTGCTGCTGTTGCTGCAGCAGGAGATCGTGCTGCTGAGGCTGAGCCTTCTATGCTGCCCTGCTGCTGCTGCTGCTGCTGCGCGAAGCTTGTGCTGTTGCTGCTGCTGCTGCAGTGCTGCAGAGCAGCAGCAGAACCCTGCGGCACCATCCCCCCCTGCTGCTTGGTAAACACTGCTGCTGCTGCTGCTGCTGCTGCTGCTGCTGCTCCTTAGCTGACCATTTGGCTGCTGCCTCCAGCCAATCTCCTGCCGCACAATGAGCAGCAGCAGCTGTTGCTGCTGCTGCTGTTGCTGCTGCTGCTGCTGCTGCTGCTGCTCTCCAACTGTCTACCCCGTAGGAAAGGAGAAAAATAGATGAGCCCAATGGCTGCCTCGGTTGCTGCTAGCAACAGGGGTTCGCTGCTGCTGCTGCTGCAGCATTTGCTGCTGACTCTGCTGCGGCGATAACTCTGTTCCAGCTCATGCAGCAGCAGCAGCAGCAGCAGCTGCTGCTGCTGCTGCTGCAGCTGCCCGCTGCAGCTAGTTCTGTACACCCAGAGAAGATGTAGAAGGGGTTGATGCTTTGGTATGTGTCTCTCCAGCTGCTCCTGTTGCTGCTGCTGTTGCTGCTGCTGCTGCTGCTGCAGCCGTGGCGGGAGCTGCTGCAGCAGCTGCTGCTGCTGCCACCGAAGCCGTTTCTATTAGATCTGAGTGCTGCTCAAGCAAACAGCATTTGCTGCTGCAGCTCCCGAGTCTTAACCCGCTGCTGCTGCTGCTGCTGCTGCTACTGCTGCTGCTGCTGCTGCTGCTGCTCGCATGAGATCTACTGTGGCGCTGGTACTGTTGCAGCTGCTGCTGCTGCTGCTGCTGCTGCACGTATAAACAAAGAAACATAAACTTTATATCAGGAGAACTGCAGCATATAAGCAGACACTGTGAGTGGGCTGGTTGCTGCTGCCTGTCGGCAGCGGCTGTGCCTTTGCTGCTGGGGCTTTCGTTGCTGCTGCTGCTGCTGCTGCTGCTGCTGCAAATGCTACTGCTGCTGCTGCTGCAGCAATCCCCTGTGGGGTTGTTCGTTTCAGCATTAGATATTTCTGCTACTTCTGCTCGCGCAGGCGCTGGAGCAACACCTGAAACGCTGCTGCAGCGCAGCCACTAGTAGCAGCAGCAGCAGCAGCAGCAGCAGCAGCAGCAGCAGC
>NW_024016093.1:0-2209 GCF_000499745.2 Eimeria mitis | reverse complement strand
AAAAAAAAAAAAAAAAACAAAATAAAATATATATATGTATGTGTGCAGCCACGGCCTGGAGACCCTGCAGAGGACGCAGCGCATGCTGAACAGAATAACATCTTTGTTAGCGAGTGTGTTTATAAAGGTGGGGTTGTTGTCGACGGAGGAGCTGCAGCAGCAGTCTCTGCTGGGGCCCCAGGGAGAGATAGAACCCATATACCATATGACTCTATTGAAAGAGGTAAACAGAACACGCCAGCAGCAGCAGCAGCAGCAGCAGCAGCAGCAGCAGCAGCAGCAGTTGCAGCAGCAGCAGCACGCGTCAGATGCAGGAGAACAACCGGACTACGACCAACTGCAGCAACGCCAGCAGCAGCAGCAGCTGCTGCAGCACTACCACCAGCAGCAGCAGCAGCAGCAGCAGCAGCAGCAGCAGCAGCAGCAGCAGAAAAAAAGAAAAGGTTTCAATGCAGCACAGCTTATACAAGATATGCGCGGCTTCGACTTCGGCGTCGTTCGTGTCCCCTCCGTGCAGCTCAATTCTGTCTCCACTGCTGTTGAGGGTTCTTACCTCTGTCTAGCACATGTAGACTTACCCTAGCACACCTAGCTAGCTNCTAGCTAGCTAGCCAGACAGCTAGCTAGTTAGCTGGCCAGCTATCAGGCTAGCTATGTAGCTAGCTAGCAAGCAAGCTAGTCATCTATCTGGCTAGCTATGTAGCTAGCTAGCTAGCTAGCTAGCTGGTTAGCTAGCCAGCTATATGGCTAGCTATGTAGCTAGCTAGCTAGCTGGCTGGATGGCTGGCCAGCTTTCTAGGTTGTTGGGGTGTTGACCGGATAGCTAGCTGGTGTGGTGGCCAGCTAGCTAGCTGGCTAGCTAGCTGGATTGCAACTGGCTAGCTAGCTAGGTAGGTTTGCTGGCTAGCTAGCTAGCTAGCTAGCTAAGAAACATCCAACTAGCCACCCAGCTACCTGGCTAGCCAGTTAGCTGGCCAGCTAGCTGCGCATTTCTCCCGCAAAGCATGGGCTCGAGCCTAGCTAGCTAGATAGCTAGCTGCCTAGCTAGCTAGCTACCCGCATAGCTAGCTAGCGAGCCAGCTAGCTGTCGATCCAGCTAGCTAGCGACCCTTCTAAAACGCCTGAAGTACAGCGCGGCCCAATCAGGCCTTTTCCAGCACCAGCAGCAGCAACAGCAGCAGCAGCAACAGCAGCACCAGTAGCAGCAGCAGCAGCAGCAACAGCAGCAGCAGCAAGTCACCGTGCATTAGGCCTCTATTGCTGTAAGAGTAGACAGAGGAGACAAACAAATAAACATTTTATGATAGCCAACAAAAAAGAGGTACGGAAGAGGGGCCCCAGGGGGGCCCCCTGCAGCTGNCTGCAGCTGCAACAGCAGATGATACAGTAGCAGCAGCAGCAGCAGCTGCTGCTGTTGCTGCTGCTGCTGCTGCTGCTGGATCGAGGTGTCTATACACCCCGTGGTGCTTTGCTGCTACAGAGAAGACAGCAGCGGGAACGATGCAGCTTCTGCTGCTTCTTCTGCTGCTATTGCTGCTAGCTCGGGCTGCTCCTCGTCGCACCACCTGCAGCACAGAACATGCACGTACACAAGTTGCTGCTGCTGCTGCTGCTGCTGCTGTTGCTGCTGCTGCTGCTGCTGTTGCTGCTGCTAGTGGGAGACTAGTTTCTGCTACTGCCGTGGTAGCTGCTGGTTGCAAATCTGCTGCTGCTGCTGCTGCTGCTGCAGCTGTTCCTGCTGCAGCAGCAACAGCAGCAGCAACAGCAGCAGCAGCAGCAGCAACGAGGCTCACCATTCTCTGGTTTCTTCTTGCTGCAGGTTCAGCAGCAACCGCTCCAGTTCTGCGTTTTGTTTCTGCTGCTGCTGCAGCTGCATGCGTCTCTGTTTTTGTCTTGAGGCGCTTGCGCTGCGTATAGCTGCTGCTGCTGCTTCTGCTGCTGCTGCTTCTGCTGCAGCAGCAGCAGCTGCTGCTGCTGCTTTTCCTCGTGCCCGGCTGCTGCTGCTCTTTATGCTGCAGCTGCGGCTGCTGCAGCTAACTAAGCCTCTCTCCCTCTTCGTTGGTGTAGCAGCAGGGGGGCCCCTGCTGCTCTTGCTTCTCGCCTTGCATGCGCTGCTGCTGCTGCTGCTGCAGCTGGGGGGCCCTTGGGGGCCCCCCCTTCCTCTTGGGGGGGCCCTGGTTTTCTGCGGGGTTGCCCCTGCAGCAGCAGC
>NW_024016091.1:0-2211 GCF_000499745.2 Eimeria mitis | reverse complement strand
AGGCTCACAACAGCACGGCCAAATCGCTAGTAGGCATCCTGCGTGATGCTCTTGCAAGACTACGACGCCTGCGAGCTATTAAACCAACGTAGTTGCCAACACGTGCAACCGCCTGTCCCTCAAAAAGAAGCAGGGCGTTTCATTTGGTGGCGTAAATAAGTGAGTAAAGGGTGGTGTACGAATCTTCCTGGCTGGGGTCGACAACTCCATCCCACACAGCCCAGGACGCGCAGCGACTATGGTACACACAAAAAATATTTTGAACTGTGCGGTAAGAGAAATGAAGCAGCCAAGACGCGTCCCGTCTTATTCTGGAATACAACATGGACATGCACGTCCTCCAGCGGGGTACTCTAAGAAGCCTTCACTCGTACGCGGCAACCGAAACCATGCAAAGCTCGACTACACTACAGTATGCTGCCCGTTCACGCCTGGCGTGCACTCATACCACTATTCTCTATGCATACCACAGAGTTCGTGCACATTTCCGATTCACACATTCAGGCGAGCTGTCGATGACCGACCTGGCTTCAACATCTGCACTCTCGCTCCATCTACACCTTGTCATTATTGAATTGCAAGATTCGATACATGCAAGACGGAACTCCCTACGGGAAAGTGTTTCATAGTCGAATTTATGAAGCATCATAGACACGCACGGTATAGAAACTGATTTTTCGCTGTCTCCAATATGCCAACATCAGCGTTGTGATGCCTTGCCTTTTGGGGCGACGCAGAGAATCACGAATAGGGGCCGTAAGCCAGCCTGCAGCTGATCGTGCACTGCAGCAACAGCCCGTTCTCTGTCCGTGCTCTAACGTCAAGTGTACGGTGCACCGTACAGTGGTATGCCGCAGATGCATCCCTCTCATTACCGGTCAACTGCCCATTGTCCTCACGAACCGCAGTCCTTGTCTTTGAGTGTGCCAGTGCCGTACGCTCTAAAATATCAGTGCGTACGTGATACGCTGAGAGAACACCTGTTTGTGCCCGAACTATGAGTAACGAGTAATGCGTTTGCATATCCACCGAAACTAAACCTGGTGCTCAGCTTATGCGCAAAGGTACATACTGCCACAAGGCCATGCGCCCGGCTATGGTGACGCACGGAAAGCGGTTACCTGAAGCACACCGAGGCATACAATCCCCTTCAAGACGTATTTCCGCACAGCAGCCTGTATGTTCAAAAAAGTTGCAAAACAATGCAGACCACAGAGAGATTCAGGGAGCAACAGTGTATTTTGGGCATGCTGTCGAGTTCTCAAGCATAACTATGAAGCCATCCTGCAACAAACATTCGTCATCAACTGAGAGTGCGCCATGCATGGCAGACTAACTGCTATGGTGGATATATGCATGAAGTACGGGTTGTAATCAACGCACGACGCCGAAGATCAGCTGGTGTGAATGAGACAACGATTAATGGCTTAGACAGTACAGATGCTCCAGAGCACTGCGAGATCCGTCTCCCTGCCACATTAGTCTACCTCTATATAGATACCCTTCCAGCAGCCGAATCTCTGCTTGTTCATCCAAAACAATAGCGCTTGCAACTCGCGACACTAGTTCGATGTTTCGCACGTATCGCACGCCTATTGCATCCTGTCGTCTTCCTCTGCAAATGCTACCCACAGACGCGACCATGCGACACACTCACCTCCGTTATCATTGCAGATACCTCAGCACCACCGAACAAGAAAATACTATCCAGCTCACGAGCCAACACAAGCTGTGCAAATCGCTTAGCAGTGTTAGTACACTGGCATGTAGCAATAACATATAGTGGGCATTTTTTACGATGAACAGAAAGAAGCCTTCCTTAACCCTAATGCCAAATGGAACGTTCCCCGACAACCACCGTCAAGCAACTAGCGTCATTCGTGACTTAGACAGTACCCCTCAGAGCTCCACAGTGTCGTGTACCCCTTACGCGCGAATCCAACTGTGCTTCACGGAGCTGCTTGTAATTGCTCGGAAACAACTAAACCAGCAGAGAAGCTGCAGGAAAAGCAACAAGCGATGGTGCTTTGCCATACAATTTGCCTGCATTGAACCCGCAGCATGAAGTCGCTGCAAACAGAGCATAAATTCACCCTATCCTGTTCGCTACACAACCACGTCGATATTGTCGCCTGAAAAGAAAACCTGACTGCAAGTAGCCTAGCATCGCGTCTTCTGCACAGATTCCAGAAAGCGTTCGGTGCACACTCA
>NW_024016090.1:0-2213 GCF_000499745.2 Eimeria mitis | reverse complement strand
AAACTCACGGGCTCTATGAACCCTCTCATAGTTCTCGATGAAATAGATAAACTCGTAAACCCTAAACCCTAAACCCTCAGAAACCCTAAACCCTAAACTCTAATGAACACTATGGTTGTTCTTTATGAGATAGATGAACTCGTAAACCCTAAACCCTAAACCCTAACCCCTTTTTTAATTGCGCGTTATGTTTACATCTGTGGTTTGCATATGAAAGTTGCATAATATAGCGTATATTTTCTAGGGTTTAGGGTTTAGGGTTTATGAGGGTTTAGGGTTTTGTGGTGTATGCACAGGGCCGAGATTTTCGCGGTGACCCTTCATCTGCTTTGCTTGAAGTTTTAGACCCCACCCAAAATATATATTTTCGGGATCACTACATCGATGCTCCTATTGATGTTTCGAGGGTTTTGTTTGTATGCACAGCGAATACACAAGATACTATACCCGGTATAAACCCTAAACCCTAAACCCTAAACCCTCGAAATTTTAAAACCTCAAAATCACAAACACCAAAGTTATATTCATTCATTTGCAATATATATATATAAACCACAAAAAATATAAAATATCTATGTGGGTAGGGGTTTAACCTCTATTATTTTCATCGAGGGTTTAGGGTTTAGGGTTTAGGGTTTAGGGTTTAGGGTTTAGGGTTTATGAGCAGGGCCGCTGCTGGATAGAATGGAGCTCATCCGCATTGCTGGTTATATTCAAGAAGAAAAAATATCTATCGCAGAACAATACTTAATCCCTAAAACAGCAGAAGCAACAGGTAAACCCTAAACCCTAAACCCTAAACCCTAGAAAAACCCTAAACCCTAAACCCTAAATTATTATGTCACGTATAAGGAGTTATCTCTGCGTTTTCGTTTCAAAAATTTTTATTTTTTCGCTCATCTAGGGTTTAGGGACCATGGTTTATATTTCAGGGTCTAGGGTTTAGGGTTTAGGGTTTAGGGTTTAGGGTTTGTGTTTAGGGTTAAAGGGGAACCGGGTGTCTATACACCCCAAAGCCCTCGAAATTTTAGTAAGAGATTATGCACGAGAGGCGGGGGTTCGTTCTCTATCCAAGTGTATAGAAAAACTATACAGAAGAGCAGCTTTATCTATCGTCAAGTAAACCCTAAACCCTAAACCCTAAACCCTAAACCCTAAACCCTAGGTAGAGAGGTACTCGCAAACACTTGCATCAACCGAAACCCTCCTAAACCCTAAAAAAATTTTTTTCGTATAAACCCTAGTAAAACGAAACTATTAACACATGATACATCTTCATACTCATGGTCTAGGGTTTAGGGTTTAGGGTTTAGGGTTTAGGGTTTAGGGTTTAGGGTTTGTGAAACAGAAAAGAAAAAGATGAAGTGGTGGTTACAGAAGAAAATTTAACTGATTTCGTTGATAAACCCCCGTGGTCATCGACGCGGCTTTTAGGAAAAACACAACCCGGTACCCTAAACCCTAAACCCTAAACCCTAAACCCTAAACCCTAGATATTAGTTTATATATATATATATAGATACTCTCTGTGCTATGATGTTTTGTTTGACTCTTGCCATGTATTTTAAGGGTTTAGGGTTTAGGGTTTAGGGTTTGAGGATATTTTACTAGGCCGCAGACTGTCTAAACCCTAGATATAAACGCGCATATATTTCTATAAACCCTCAACCTATCTATAAACCCTAAACCCTAAACCCTAAACCCTAAACCCTTTTTTTTTTTCAGGGGTTATAATGGGGTTAGCGTGGACCGCTACTGGGGGGGCTGTGATATTCGTTGAGGCGATAGGGAGACAAGCAGAAGAAGAAAACAACAAAACAAAAAAAGATTTCAAACCGTAAACCCTAAACCCTAAACCCTAAACCCTAAACCCTAAACCCTAAACCCTTTTTTTTGTGTTGACGAACCCCTTGTGAAAAAAAAGCTTCGTCAGAAACACCCGTTCAATTCTAGGGTTTAGGGTTTAGGGTTTAGGGTTTTGCAGCTATTTCGAAGGGTCTAGGGTTTAGGGTTTGTGTGTAGTGGTTCTAGGGTTTAGGGTTTAGGGTTTAGGGTTTGTGTATACCGGACGGGTCAGCTGGGGCGAGTGATGAGTTGTGTGTTTCTAGGGTTTAGGGTTTAGGGTTTAGGGTGTGTGTGAATCTGTACGATGCCTCTAAAACCCCTCCTAGGGTTTAGGGTTTAGGGTTTAGGGTTTAGGGTTTAGGGTTTGT
>NW_024016089.1:0-2215 GCF_000499745.2 Eimeria mitis | reverse complement strand
TTGTGGCACTCTTGATAATATTAAGGCAGAAAGAAGCCAAACCGAAGGGTTCACTGGCGGGACGCGTATAGATGTATACAGAGAAATCGTACTAGGAAGGATTGATGTTGAATGTTCATACAGAACCAATGAGAACAATGCTCTGGGGAGCTATGGGCCACACGACCCGAAGCTCCTTTCGGATGCTCCCTGGAATCAGTCCGCAGGCCCAGCCCGCGACTGCGGTGGTATAGCGCCTGCACTGTCCTGACAGGTATGACCTGCCGGTGCTGCCCGGAGCTGAGCGGGAATGAATCGACTCTAACGAATTACTGTCTCTTGACCTATGTGCTGTCTGCTTGGGATTCTGGAGGGGACTCTGCATTCGATGGTTATGCCCTGGATGGCAAACTCCCTTCTCCGGCTGAAATGGCTTACCAGACTCTTGTGCGGGCCTACACCCAAGCGTCCAAAATGGGGATGCCGCAATAAGCTTCGTGTCCCCATTAAAGAGTTCTCACGTCAGTCGCATGCTAATGCGGCGTATGCTAATGACCCTCTCGTGGCATTCAAATCGTATCACTTCCCTTCCCCCTGCAATACATAGCGCAGATCGTACGCCTCCTTCGTCTCCATGTGGTGGTCTGTCTGTGAGTACCTTGACACCCGCTCCTACCCGTTCTGCATTCCCAGCACCGCATGGCTCCCGAGGATCGCTAAAAGACCGCCTTCCGCTCCATCTTGGGCCTCTTCGAGTACATAGTGATGTTGTTAGGCCTTAAACAAAATTCCAGGCCAGTATCAATGCCTAAATGCCTGGTTGCAGCCGTGTCTAGGCCGACGGTTTGTCGCTCACCTGCTGTGCTTATCTACAACCCTGACCTCCGTTCCAGCTTGGACCTGCTTCGTAAGGTCTTAGGCATGTTTGCACAGACACAATCCTACTGGAGGTCTCGGAAATGCCGCTTTGCCCCGACGGAACCCACGTACCCCGGGTATACCATCAGTGCCAATGAAACTCAAGCTGCTCCGGATAAGTTGCAGGTGGTGAGAGTTTGGCAGGAAACTCTAGCGAATGTCACACAGGCCCTTCAGTTGCAATATGCCGCCTAATAATTCGTGTTCCAAGTTCAAGCAACGCCTCCGGGATCCGCTCACAATCAATGATCGTTTCGGTAAGGTATCGTTTGCCTCCCCACGATTGACTGCCACGATGTTTAACATTTCGCGTAGCTTATACATGATCATCCAGCGGACTCCAACATGGCTTCCCCGAAAGTAACGGTTGCTCGCTTCCGGTGAGGGATATCCACGGTAATTTGGCAGACTCATACGAGGTGGGCTTTACTATGGCTCAGCACGGTGAAGGCGCCGCAGCTCAGTATCGTTGCAAGTGGCGTGGGGCTTCAGAAGAGCGCGCTACATGTGAGCCGGGCAGGCCACCAACGAAACTGTCGCCCTCTTCGTAGAGCTTGGTGACTGTGCCAAGCGCGAGCAGCCAGGCAGGTTCGTTGAGTTTTCGGGTGGTCACCTCCCGCGGCGCCGGAGCGCTCTATTTTTCCTCCGCGCCCAACACGCCCCGGGTGTCCCACGTTACGCTAATGCCTATGGCACCCGCTTTCACAGCGGAATATTGTAGTGCGTGATCACTACCATGCATTCGTTCTTGTAGCTGCGTTAGATGGAGGAGCCCAATTAGTTGACAGATAGCCAAGCATTGAGTCTCGTACTATATTTTTGTCACGAGACCATGGTCCGTCAGAGTGAATTCCCCCTCAGCTCCCGCCAGCACCGGTAGGCTATACCTCCCAGGAGGGTTGCAGACACTGTACCGCCGAAGCTGCAGGCTGGACAAGGGGACTGCCTCCAGGGAGTCTCCCTCCGAAGGGACCTTCGGATCCTGCGGTTCGCAACCCAGAACACTGTTCTCGTTGGTTTCCTATGAACATTCTGCATCAGTCTTTCCTAGTACGATGTCTCTTTATGCGTAATACGTGTTCTGCCTGTGAACCTTGCGGTTTGTCTTCCCTTCACCATATTAGGGGTGTGACCACGGGTGCGCTATCTCGCTGATCACTGGGACTCCGCTGCCGCTTGCCGTCTCATTCCATATCTACGGGCCACGTTATTAATATCGTTGGTAAATTTATTGGGTTCGTCTATATGGTCAGTGATTTCAGTGTTGCTGAGCCTGCCCTGGGAACTCCAGGGCATTACACTTGTTCGCCGCGTGCAC
>NW_024016088.1:0-2215 GCF_000499745.2 Eimeria mitis | reverse complement strand
GTGAGCTGGATAGAATTCTCTTGTTCGGTGGTGGTG
Source organism: Eimeria mitis (assembly GCF_000499745.2). Lineage (NCBI taxonomy): Eukaryota > Apicomplexa > Conoidasida > Eucoccidiorida > Eimeriidae > Eimeria > Eimeria mitis. The sequence continues at coordinate 2,179 of NW_024016088.1, read as the reverse complement.
AGGTATCTGCAATGATAACGGAGGTGAATGTGTCACATGGTCACGTCTGTGGGTAGCATTTGCAAAGGAGGATGACGCAATGCAGCCTGTTTTTTTTTTGACTGACGGCAGTGAGATTGGACGTTCTGCTGCGAGGGGAGCAGCGTAGCTGCCTGAAACGTAAGGAAAGCTGCAAGCTCTAACGTTTGTGCTAGGCAGTACGCACGGATTCGGCGCTAGCGGGAAGGTAGTGGTGAAAGATGGAGGCGGATGTGGCAGTGCTATGTAGCGTCCGTTCTGCGTGCGCTGCGCGCTTGGTTGTGGTCGCATCCACCTCAGCTGACAGTTGGCGTCGTGCGTTGATTACACTCTGTACTTCATACATACGTGCACCATAGCAGTAGGTCTGCGACACATGACGCATTCCCACTTGATGGCGAATGTTTGGTGGCGGGATGCTCTGTAGAAATTGACAGCACGCCAAAAACACCATGTTCCGTCCCGAATGTCCTGCGTTGTTTTGCAACCTTTGTGGAGATACAGGCTGCCGTGTGCGAATCCCATTGCTGGTGCACTACTCAATATCATTGGAAATCGCGGCTTCTCAAATTACGCCGATTCTTTGTCAATGCGCCGGTTAGTGCTTTGAAACACTTTAGAGCAGCAGTGTGTTCGATTCTTGACATATGCATGCATCCGGGAATTGCCGCGGGTACAGACCCCAAGCGAAGTCGATACTCAGTCACTGCTCTTGCGGTGTTTGGCCGGATGTCTTCATGCATGTCGAGCATGGTTTGGTAGGCAAGCGTGTGCTGTAAAGGTGTTGCGCGATGCAACGCAACTTGTGATACGTCGCTGCGTGAGTTTCTTGTGCTTTCCATGTGAGCATGGCCGGAGGTGCTACCATTGGGCATTGGCATAGATGAGGTTTCTGACATATTGATATGGCACAGTCTGCAATAACTGCGACCATGAAGGTGAGCAGGCTAGCACATGGCGCATTCGCGTTTAGATAGTGCGCAAATCGGTCGTCAAGATGCAGAGTCAGCTGTGATGTTGGATGTAGCCCGAACACTCGTACGAATGAAGCACGTGCTGGAAGGCGTGAGTGACGACTGCTGAGGTTGTCGGTGCACAGCGTACTTTGCCAAATTCGTTTTCCCAGTGCGCGTGCACCAATGAATACGGTGTGGCTACTCCAGGTGGTTCGCTGGCGTGCCCTTCCACACGCTGCCGGACGCGACTAGGCAGCAACTGTTCCGGCGATATACTTGAGGATGACGCAGGCAACTATTCGAATGATCGGCTTCGAGTTTGTCAACGTGCGTTAATCGTTACAGGCTACTGAGAAAACCGAAACTAACTTATTTTTGCACACAGTATGCATGCTTTCCCTAGCGATAGCTGCGCAAGAATGCCTTTGTAGGGGTATTGGAGACATGCATTTTAAGATCAGTTTCGTAAACCAGCGCTGACGGCCCTTCTTACAACAAACAAGTACACCTATTGACGAAGCAGGATATGATATTATGGCATGCGTCGTATGAAAATTGGCTGGCCAGAGCGGGAAAATGTTTTCTCAGAATCTGGTAGATTGCTTTGTCTACGGATGTGGGGCATCGTCTGCTTCGCTAGTTGTGAATTTTTGACTTGCGTATTACGGGGTTTCAGGCATATGTCACTTATGCCGTTATCATGAGGGCGACGGCTTAGTGTAAGCTCTGGATGTGATGCGCCTTTTGTTTTCTGCGATAGCATCTAGAGGTCGGCATAGCCGTCTGTGGCACATGCGTAGTCCACCGTATACGCCATTGGTCGGTTTGTAGCATCGTCGCTCGCTACCCCGCCTGGGGAATGTCTTATGGCGTAGTTTATGTTTCACAATCAAGGCGGCTTTGTGACGCCAGGATGTATAGACGTGACAGTGTGGCTCTCGCAAGGATTTGCTGTAGGGCATGAGGATCGTCAGACGACGGGAATCGGGAAATGTCCATTGTGCGTTTGAGGAGAGCATTAGCCTTCTACTTGCGTTCTAGATAGTCTCCAATAAACCACATGCTCCATACTGCTGCACCAACAGTTTTTAATGGGTGCGTGCTGCTTGTTTATGCGAGCGCATTGAATGCCCGTCGCCGGTCGTGAGCATTCATTAAAGTGGTTTCCGCACAAGGTTTGCCTGAACATTGGTTACGCCGATGCA
>NW_024016087.1:0-2216 GCF_000499745.2 Eimeria mitis | reverse complement strand
CAACAACACGTTTGCTGCTGATAGAGGTATCGCCAACGACGAAATTTAAGGCCTGCGTAGTGTTTCCCTCTTGTTGCGTGCACGGCAGGAAAAATGGTGTACATTGTGGAGCTGAATCGTTGCTTTGCAGGCACCATGTGCTACCTGCTCGACGTGAAGTGTTTAATTCGAATAGTCGGTGCGTTTTATTGTTGGGTGGGGAGAGCGCTTTGACGCAGGTTCTGAGCACGTGGATGGCGGACGCAGGTTGCGAAGTGAGGATGACGTCTTGGGGGCGTGCTTCGCAATGTACGCGTGCGGAGGCTTCCGCTTGGCTATCAGTGTGACTACTGGGTTTGCAGGGAGTGGGTTGTTACCGCAATGTGAATACGTGCGTACCCAGGCATCTGTTCCTTCCTAGATGCGTTCCAGTGAAGGGACACTTTTGGCTGAGGACAGTGGACCGGTGTCGCCCCGACTCTCCAGGCAACGCTGATGCGAGGGAAGACTAGGTGTTTGTGCAGAAACTGCAATTTTTAATTGAACGGGAGTTTGCCTGGAGTAGAGCTCGGCAGCAGCGAAGTTCAGATTCTGTCTGGTGTTTTGGTCGCATTGCGTGTTCGGTACGAAAATGATTGGACATTGATGGTGAATGGTCAGGTTTATGGGGCTAGATGGAACGCTGTTTCTGCCTGCGTGCGCTGCATGGCATCTGTTGGTGCCGCCACGGTTTTGAAACGAAATTATGTCGGTCGCTGATGTATTTACGAGGCTCACAGTGCATGCGTTGTGCGGGTCCTGTCACTGCATGGGATAGAGCACAAGGGGTGGTTTGCGAACGAAGAGCAGTTGCAGGAAAAGAGGCGGTTTGACGTGCTACGGACACGTCGGTGGCGATTGTACTGCGGATGCACCAGAACGCTTGTCAGCGTGTTGTTGCTGGCGATGGGAAACGCAGCGCTACGTCTTGCTTTATTCGGATAGTCGGTACGTTTTGTTGTTGGGTTGGGGTAGCAGGTGGATTTTGCTTGGGTTAGAGTTCTCGGCAACGACAAAGTGCAGATTCTGTATGGTGTTTTGATCGCAGTACACCAACGCCTGCTGATCAACTGGACGCTTACACGCCACCCACTTTTACACAGCGCATCAAGCGCACCCTATTCGAGCGACTGCTCTTCGCAAACCATCCCTTGTGCTCTAGCCAATGCAGAACCCGCACGCCAGCTGCAGCACGATCCTCCTCAATACATCAGCAGCCGACGTAAAGGGGATTCGCCCCTGCTGCAATCGCATGTAGGGGGTTGCTCTCAGTAGTTTTCATCGTGCTTCGGTTGAAAGGGACGTGAACACCCGTGTAGAACGTTGTGGTTCGGGTGCGTTGGCGGCTCCGCACCACGCTAGGATGGCGTCGAACTTGTTTTGCCTCCAGGGCCGTGTGTATTAAGGATGGATTCCCACCGTTCGTGGCATGCTAGAAGTTTTGTTGGTGGGTGGCTGTAGCCTGGACTGGTTGCGTTTATGGCTGCTCGTTCGGAACATTAAGTCACGTTTAATGTCCAAAAACGTTTTATTGCGATGGCCGGCTTCTGTGGGCACCGGGGATTTGCTGGCTGCAGGATAACCCACACAAGCTACTGACTTAATGGCAGGAGTAGGCTGTCTTAGAGGTGGTGCCACAAAAACGTTTTGTTCTGCTGCGGGAGCGCAGTTTCGGGGGCTCGTTTTCCTGAAGATAGACACACATGAACACTTGGAAGTGTTTTGTGTGTACTGACGGTACGTGTCTTGGCGGCGGCCATCGCGTGATGGGCAGTGGAATGCGAGGAACAAGGAATTTCTAATGTAATGAAGAAGCTCGGTGGCGCGCAGCGCAGCCGTATTGTTGGGTCGGCGTGTTCGATTGCGGCTTGTTATTGCTGGGACCTGTAGCGTCTTCGAGAATCGTATCGACAAAGAAAAGAAGTGTACTCACGGACCGCCAGTATTTATGTGTTGTTGGTAATTTTAGATGGTCACGTACGGCGTGGATACTGAGTAGCGACCTGCTCAAACGCACCGCTGTTTCGTGGGTAGCTGCGGAGAACACGGAGGAGGCTTGCAGTGTGCCGTGTGTCGGGGTGGGGTGCGGATGGGGGGGTGTTTGTGTGGGTGCATATGTGCGTGTTTTTACGAGTGTCTGTTTTTGGGTGAGGTGTGTGTGTGTGTGTGTGTGTGTGTGTGTGTGTGTGTGTGTGTGT
>NW_024016086.1:0-2222 GCF_000499745.2 Eimeria mitis | reverse complement strand
GTGCAGTGCTAAAGAGCAGATGGAAACTTGATAGACGGGAAAGGCGGCTCAAGGCCCACAACACTGAGAATCCGAGTCTACCGAGCAAATGTGTCTGTGCTCCTGCCACAGCAGTCAGGTATAGGGAGTCAAAAATCCTCCGAGCGGTTGCTGCAGAATGTTTGCATTAAAGCAATAGATGCGGTGCAAGACGCACAATTAATGTCCCCAGATTTAATGGCAGCTACGAAGGTATATAAGGTCGGCAGCGCGGACAGCGTAGTTGACTACTCTTTCCCTGAAGTGAAAGGAAGGACGGCCGCATGCAACGGAAATTGCAGCTCTTTTTGTGATGCTCATCTACCTTTACGCAACTAGCGCTCGAACCGGATTTCCCCAATCTACCCACTTTCTGTGTTGCATGTGAACCACTAGTGTGCTCACAGCAGTTAAACCGCAGGTTTACATGCTGGGGCATGCGCGTTGCCTGACCCTACGGCGACTGCCCCTTCTCACCAAGCAGTGAGCACATAAAGGCATGAACTGCTCCCACTCTCTTAACGGGGCATAGCAAGAAGATGCGAGCAAGCTAATAACATCACATGCATAATAACATTTGGGGCCGATGCAAATGGCAACAGCTGGAAAAAGCCAGCATCGGGCATACCAGCTGCACCTGCTAAGCAGCCTTGTGCACCATGTGGACATCTATGTTTGCAGTCCAGTTGAAGGACATTAAAATAAGCATTGCTGCATCCGGCAAGCTTCCTAGCGATGCGCAACTCTACGCAACCATGTTGTGATTGCCCGTTGCTGCGCAGTGGGTTTCAAGCCCTCCAACCACTACCTCCATTCTCCAGCAAAAAAACACGTATCTGTTGTACGGCGCCTCAAGCTGCTCATTAAGACTTCTCGTCTGAATACGCAAAGCTGAACGTTTGGAGCACTTCCAAAGAGTACAGCGACAATGCAGATGAAAGACGTGCATGAGCGTCATACACCGATTGTAGCCCTTACAGACCAACGATGCAGCGCAATGCCAACAGTAACGAGGACCCGGGTCTATCGAGTAACTGTGGTTATGTTTCCCCAAATCTAGCCAAACACAGGAGAGGACAAACCCGGCACGCAGTTGTTGCGCCATGACTGTATCGAACTCATGCTTGCCACCCTGCACCCACAGCTCCCCGTGTCACAGCATCAAGTGTTTACCGCGGTACACCGTTCGCTGCTCTAACAAACAGCGAACGACGCCTACGCTGCGCGCTCAGTTCGTAACTGAGCGTTCCGGTAAAAACATTCACAACCAGCTACACAGCTGTCTAACAATGCAGCAGGGGACAGCTGTTCCAGTGGTGGAGGGTCCAGGAACATTGGCGGCGGGTAAGATTTTAGAGGTCGGCAATATGCTCATAAACTGCAGCTCGCTGTGATGCGCGTCTGCCATTACGAAATTCCGGACAAGAAGCGGCCTGGCGAGCTTCCCAATTTACTTACTCGCTGCGTTCCGTTTCGATCATAACTATGCTCATAGCAGGGTTATCACAGGTTTGCGCGCCGAGCAGTGGCCGTATTGAGACGTCAGCCCCCCTACTTCCTCAGACACCACAGCGGCGACATACACGCAGGCTAATAATTTCGCATGCACACGAATAGCTGAGGCCGAGGCAAATTGCAGAAGTAGAACAGAGGCAGCAAGGTGCTTTCACGGTGTTGCTACTAAGGAATATTGCTGCCTCTGGACCGTCAGATGACAGCCTCTGTGTAGCATGTGTACATGATTTTCCCTGCACTCCGGCTGCAGGATGGTACGCAAAGATGACCGTGCACCTGCCCATCAGCAGCTGGTCCGAGCGAACCTCAGTGATGCTCAACCATAATCTAATTGGCCCTGGTTATGTAGTGAGTTTTAAGCCATCCCACAGCTACCTCCAGTGACCAGCAAATAAAATGCACTTGTGTTTCGGTTGGTCCTTAGACCATCCCATGCAAACACGCAAAGGCGTTGTCTTCGTGTGGGAGAGTGCAGTGGAAATGCAGGACAAAGGCCTGCAGCAACGCTGAACAGCGATTGCAGCCTTTGCAAAACGATGAGCCGGTTCAAGGTTAACAGGCATGAGAACCCTAGTCTACCGCGCAACTGTGTCAGCGACTTTTACAACGCCAGTACGCAAACCACACGGAGGGACGAGCCCGCTAAGCATTTTGTGCATCATGCCGCCACCAAACGCATGCTTGCCCCC
>NW_024016085.1:0-2228 GCF_000499745.2 Eimeria mitis | reverse complement strand
GTTATGTTGCGGGACTGCCGCGCGTGGACCTATGAGCTCCTCTCTGTCATGTGCAGTGGCAATGAGCACGTGCTTTAAGCAAGCCGCTGGTGACTATGGGGCTGAGGAATCAAGCAATAGGTGGCAGCGGCTTGTATTGGGCCTACTGAAGAAAGTGTGCCACTGGGGGTTTATGGCCACGGCTGTAGTGCGCCGCAGGCGCACTACAGCCGTGCGCCACACGCCCATATCCTCCCTTCTATCTGGGGTGCCATATAGAAGGGAGGATATGGGCGTGTAGGAAGGTCAAGAGTGTGAATATTTCGTGTTGTACAGGATGAGCAATGCAGTAACGTGTAGGCGAGTGTGATTCTGCACGAAAAGGTCGGACGTAGGTGAAGGCATGTGGGGCGCGGTAGGATAAATTTGGGGCTGGGTAGCATTGAGGCGTGAATAGAAAGCGTGCCGGATTGTGCGGCACCATTTCTTGCAGGAAAACTTTCAGATGTCGCTGGGCGTTATGAACGGTACATGTGCTACTCACTCGTAACGGTGCACCTTCCTGTTCGATTGGGCGCGGTTGGGCATGCTGGCTGCCGGCTCNAACATGCCGTAAGCAGAAAATGTTTCCTCGCTTGGTATAGCATGTGCGTAACGGACGAATCGGGTTAGTGGCTGCAGTGCGTGTTGACGGGCTCCAGAACGGCACACTATGGGTGTATTGGAATGTTGCAGCTGTGTGGTGTCACTCTGTACAAATACCTCTTGAAACACGTGCGTGGCGAACTTTTCTTTGCGCACCGGATGCATCAAACGAGCGCTGACGTGTTTTGGTGGAGGTACAAATCAACCCACTATGCTACATTGGTCTTTTATGGAACAGACTCGTGGTGTCGCGGAATCAAATTGTACCGGGTGATTGATCCTCTTATTTGGTGTCATTTCCGAGACACTTGCTACGTAGCGCGACATCATCGGAACTAGGCGCTCTGCGCGGTGATTCATGACAGTAGAACGAATGTGGCATTTGTGCTTGGGAGAGGGAAAAGGGCGCAATATGAGACGGTGAACAGCTGCGTTGTCCACGTGCCCCTCGTGCGTTCCAGCACACCCCACCCGGTCAACCAGACTGCTTTTGTAAAATGAGTAGATTATAGGAAGCCAGTACTTATTGCGTACGCTTTGAGACGTCATCCATACCGCCGGAGTCGTGGTCCTGGGCATTGTGATCAATATGCGGCGGCGGCGTCTGCGACAGGGCGTACGTTGCAGCTCCTTGGATTATGCTAGTGGACGAGNCTGCAACTAAGCCGCAACGCATGTACCGATGGTGCTCAGCGTACTTGGAAGGCTCGTCCCCTTGTGTTTGTTCTTTGAGTTATGTAGCAGAAAAGCGACTGGTGCCACTGCAATATTGTTGGAAGAATGGCCAACGCCACGCTGTGGGCAGCTATGTGACTTCATCTGAGGGAGCAGCAGGAGCTGCCCGATTGAGCTTATGACCCAATAAAACTGGGCGAATGAGATGCAGCGCTTCTACTGTTTTGTGACTGCCGTGAGCATGGTATCTGAGATGCCAAGCAGTTGAGCCCTTGAAATGCATATCGGATGCATCGGACTTGCACATGCCCCGAACTACCGTCTGTCTCATATGCAGATACATGCGGTCCTACGGCTAAATATAATGGGGGCATACAGATAGGCATAATATATGGGATGCATTTGGTTGATGCATGCAAAGGAAACGACCTGGCGCGATGCCCATTATTTGGCATTTGTTGACTGTAGATATTGAACATAATCAATATCACATGGCATGCGTTGACATTTGCACAGGTGGGATAACTTGAGAGTGCACGGTTGCAGGGATTGGTTTGCTCGTGACTGTTGAATGATCAGGGCATGTGCTTTATGAACAATTACTTTGCACATGTGCAGCTCGTAGGTTGGTACCTCTGGTGACCGCATGGCATTTGTTAGTAGCAGGCCGACTGCTTCAGGCTAGCTTGCATATTTTTGCTGGAGGGCACGTACGCTACGCACTCATTTCAATTTGCATATGCACAGTTTGTGGGTTGACGATTGTGGGGCCATAACATTTGGTTAGAGCTGGACAACGGGAATACCGTTAAACCAGGCGGTTGCTGATGTTCGCCCGTGCCTTGCTGATGAATGACAGGGACGCGTACGATACGCTTTTTTCTACTTGATATCTGTGCAGTTCGTATGTGCCCCGACTAAAGAAAGCA
>NW_024016084.1:0-2229 GCF_000499745.2 Eimeria mitis | reverse complement strand
CCTTGCAGATGTGGCTCCTCAATACCATGTGGGAAACGACTGTAGACCCAGAGCTGTCGCCTTCCGCAGATGCCAAAGTTCATTCGGGTTTTCTGTTTGCATTTAAACGCATTTTCAAGGAAATGCTCAATGATGACCTGAAGGAAGTTGCAGCGAAAGCAGAAGCCACACAGAAGAGACAAGTGGTACTGTTCACCGGTCATTCTCTCGGTGGAGCCGTGGCCCAAATAGCAGCCTGGTACTACGCCAACCAGGCTCGCTCGTTGCTAGATGCAGGGCTGCTTCAAATTCGTTGTGTGACCTTCGGTACCCCGGCGGTGAGCCAGCAGAGGCAGTTGAGCTTTATACTTTGCGGTATTCCTGTGCCTGTTCAGAGCAATGTATACGTTGTAACGCAGTAGCATTGCACTTCGTGAATCGTATCATCTCCTTGTTGTGCGTTTGGAGTTGGTTGTTATGAACAGTGGGGAAGCGAGGCCGCGTACAAAGAGTTCATGAACACCGGCGTGCTAATCCACGACATCGCCACCAGTATGGATCCAGTCACCACACTTAACGGCGAGCCAGCGCTCGGCCACGGGTTGCAATGGAGGAAACCCTTCCATTACAGGGTCAGTTGACACGCGTTAATTCTATCGTCTGCTTCAGGAAGCGGTCCTAAATTTAGCTGCTCACCGTAACTTAAGTGTTAAAACAACCCATCAACATGAGCCCCGAAAACAGCAGACTCAAAAACACATCCCCCTTCCCGTCTTTTAGCATTCATTTCAGCACTAGGTGTTTATGAGGCAACGCACGAGAAAGCACGTTGCACTGCATTTGACTATTACTTAATATCTTCTCGGCGATGCCGCACTAAGCCCAATGAGGATGGCATAAAAAGAAGCTTATGTGCATTATCACCATGTTGCTCTGCATGCAGATTATGCTAGAAGACCTTGAACACGTTGTCGTTGCCTCTAAGAATCCAACGGAGCCGAACTTCTTTGGGCGACTCTGGACCCGCACGGATCTGCACGCGGGGAACTTTTTGAAGCGGACCTTTGGGGCCCTCGCCAGCTTGAGCAACGTGGATTCAGTTTTCTTGAATCCTGTGTTGACACATTTCCTCTCATACACTGCAGTGATGACCATCATGGCCGACTTGGTGCCCGAGGCAGACTTCGGTTCAGCCCTCGCAGCTCCTCTTATGGGTGACCCACCAAAGAGCTATGGGGCGCACGAGTTGTGCACTGCACTCATAGCAACGCAGGGAAGGATGAAGTGGGTGATGAACCAATTGGCACATGAAGCCAACAGGGCTCCCAAGGCACGACGCATCAACTCGCCCTGATATACTGAAGATATTTCAGCGAAATATCCGCCGAAATACGAAAGAAACTCAGCAGCAGTCATGCACTCTACACTGCCCTGTACACACATAGTTGTATATCTATACATTCCTCCTCATAGCCGCAGAATAGCTCACCCCGTCATATCCCTGCAGCTATTTTGTGGGCTAGGGCGGGTTCCGGGGAGTGGACTCCCGGCTCACTGTGCCTTCGCTCAGTAGATTCATGTTTGAAATTTGCATATTATGAATACATATCTATACATATGTAAGAATACATACGCCATCATATATGCGCTTATGCACATATACGAGCGCGTATATATATATATATATATATATATATATATAACAAACGTCATATGAATAACATTTATGTATTCATAATACAAGTAGACAACGTTGGTTGGCCCGCTGCTGTCCTGTAGGGTGTCAATGGTTTGAACTGCCGTTCGCTTCATCACTCCAAATGCAGCTCAGAGGTTTCCTCTTTGCCGATAGGTTCTGTTGCTGTATAGGCATAGTGGCGATGACAGGCAATACGCAGAGCTGAAACTGAAATTCGAGTTTATTACTATTAGTATAATCACAAACAACTCCCGCTCACTGTAACTAGAAAACCATACAGCCAGACTCTAGCAAGAGAACGCATACGTACTTAGCTAGCCCCCTGGCTTTCAATACCAGCTCTAGCTTCTTAGCATACGTCGTGTTCGAAGCTACTGCTGGGCACCTCTGCAGCCGACTTTGTCTCGTTCTCAGGGGCATCGTCTGCATGCATGCAGTGTCATAGGGTGATACAGGGAACGGGTAATGTGGAGAGTTTACATATTGAAATTGAGGAAGCCATTTTCAGCTTACACCGCAGCCCAACGCAAGCACCGCCCCCCCCCCCCCCC
>NW_024016083.1:0-2232 GCF_000499745.2 Eimeria mitis | reverse complement strand
AACTCGGCGTTCGGGATACGTCAAAGCGATGTCACCGAATGAAGTGGCCCCACTTGCACATAGTGGCGTGTTCTCTAGCCTGTGGATGTACGTGTAGTGCTATTTCATGCAGCTTTGTCCTACACCTCTGTTAAAAGGCCACACGCACCCGCTGTTGACTGGCAGTTCGACACAGCCTTCACAGAAGAAGCGCGCACGCGCAGGGACGGGATGGTGCATGAAACCGATGATTCAAGGCCACTACGCATGGGGTTGCCGATATTGTTTCTGCGGGAGAAGAGGGTAAGGCTTCCTTGCTGTGTACACCGTGTACTCTTCTCCGGGATGCCAACGGTATCTAACCTGCGACCCGGATCTGTTGGATACTAGCCAGCCAAGATGGTTTCAGATTACGACTATACGCTGTCGGAAAACATTTTTGTGCATGAAGCGGTGCATGCTTTGCTCACGGGATTTTCCCTTGCATTTGGGCCACTCAACGCTTGCGTAAGGACAGGACCAATGCTGGTGCAAAATACGCCTCTGTTAGGACATAGTTACTGGGTAAATGCCTGCTTGNCTGTTTGTGAGGGACACGACTTCGTGCTCCCCAATTTAACATGTCGTTCGCACAGTGGCACTTTGCTGCACTAGTTTTGTGCCAAGTTTCACTGCAGTTTCTGCTGGGAAGCTCAAACAGTACAGAAGTGGTTTCAGGTGTACCGAGGTAAGTGCTTGCAAGGGTTGCCTTTCTCTCAAGCCTTGCATTTGTAGCAAATGATCCGTTTGTGCAAGTGGTATGATGGCAATTGCTAAAGATGTGAAAATGCGTGAAGTAACCGCGTGTCGAAGGAATCCGAGAGGATTGGTCGAGAATGGCGTCCGGTTTTTGAGATATATAGTGGTTCTAGCTCTGATTGCACGCATCGTGGGAGCGATGAGCTTGCTGCGCTCCAGGCCGTACGAATTACCCGCAGCGCACATATGATACTGCATGTAGGAGCTAATCACTTGCGCTCTGGATTAATTTTCTAATAACGCCGCTGTGCTTTCCATTTGCACGGCGCATGTTACTTATCCCTGCCCTTTGGTGAATACNTTTCTAATAACGCCGCTGTGCTTTCCATTTGCACGGCGCATGTTACTTATCCCTGCCCTTTGGTGAATACGTCGCACCAACCATAGAGATGCGGGTGCCTGCTCTTGTCTTAAACGAAGGTAATGGTACTACGACCCCGGCACCGAAGGCTTGGTCCTGTGTTACTACGCAGCCACCAGCGCTTACGATTAGATACGAAAATATTGGTACAATCAAAAAAGGGCGTGTACTTTCTCTTCATTTGTGCTGCTGCTAAGCACATTATGGGGTATTTTGAAAATATTGAAACATCGCAAAAATACCGTGTGCTTTCTCCTCATTTGTGCGACGGTAAACTCCGTGTACCCTCCACTGATGTATGAAAGAGGACTTTTTTGCAGAGCCGCCTGCATGCTGCGCTAGTCGCAATTACCTGCGCAGCTGACTCAGGTCAGAACGGTCGTTGAGATACGGTCACACCGAGCTCCTGCCTCGACCCTTGCATGCGCGGTTATTCCCGGGTGCTGACCTCTTTACATTCCAAAGGATTNCGAGCTCCTGCCTCGACCCTTGCATGCGCGGTTATTCCCGGGTGCTGACCTCTTTACATTCCAAAGGATTTCCCGCAGATTGGTTCTCTCCTGTTGGTCGAGGCCTCTGGCAAGAACCAGGTGCACTGATACGTATCAGTAGTTCCACCTCAGGTAGTACGTTGCTTGCCAAGCGGGATGTCACATTGACGGGACGCGCTGAGGGTAGCAACGTGACAAGGAGCCAGGAGCAATCCTCCCGTGGCCAAGAGTTACTTGAATATTCGTTGACGACGTTAACAGCTTTTGCAGGAAGCGTAGTTGCTCGTTCATGGAACCTTTTCTATAAGCCATGCACAGGAAGAAATCATACGTTCCGTTATTTCTTTCTGCCCCTCTGGAACTGAAACGTTCATGAACGTCCAAATAATTCAGCCTGACACCTGCAGTTAATGCGAAAACGTGCAATGACCGACGTTGCCTACAAGCCCAGCGCTCCAACGAAGCCGCGGGGCAGCATCCCGGTTTGTCGATGTTTGGCTCGAGGCATGCAAAAGCTTTGGTGGAAGGTGCTGATTTGGAATATCGTCGCTTCAGCTTGATGTTCTGTTTGGCTTTAAGTCCCCTTTCGCCTTGTGCACATGC
>NW_024016082.1:0-2236 GCF_000499745.2 Eimeria mitis | reverse complement strand
TGTACTAGCTTTTGTACTGATCGATCTCAGCACGAATATAATGTAGCATTCTTTGTATGATTTCAACTTGTATGCATTCCAGCAACTGAAAGCCACTTAATTATATAATATATCGTCTATAATGTTTCTGCATGCAGCAGTGTTTGTTGTGCATGCATATGGAGTCTGGTTGCTGCACGAGTTCAAGTGTTTCTGTTTCTCCTCTGTTGCTGCTCGTGATGGTCTTCACCGCGTGCTGCTCGAGGATCCTCGATACAAGAAGACCGTGGTGAGCTGCAGCAGAGTCAAACACTTCATACAAAAGTTTCGAAAAGCAGCTGTAGCAGTTTCCCCGAGAGATACAAGGCGGGGTGTATAAACAGCGGCTCGATGGCGCCGGGCTATGGGAGCTGAAATATATTCTCTGAACGGCTGCAGCGCACCTCGCTGCAACCACAGCTGCACGGTAAGTCTCCGCATGCAAGCACAGCCAAGCCCCCTCTGCTGCATGCACTACAAAGAGCTGCAACTGCTGCTGGCAGGCAAACCCACTTCCATGCACCAGCAAATTCTGTTTGCTCCACGCGCTATAGACGTTTCAGAGCCAGCGCCAAGCTAGCCGGAGGTAGAGGGGAGACCACAGAGCACAGCAGAGAGGAATTTACCAGCGGTATAAACACACAGAGAGGTATAAACATTTTTACAGAAGCTACCAACCAAACGCCCGCATGCATTTGTATGGGGCCCAGCACCGCGCTGTGCATGCCCACAGTTGCTGTCGCCGCATCACAACTACCGGCGTTTCTTCTTGCAAGCGATCTTCAGTAAGCCACTTAAGTTATCGATATTCTGCTCCACTAAACGTAATATCGTTGTTTTCTGTTACTTCTTTTTGCCGCTAAATATATATTCATATCTCAATTCCATCCCGTCCAGTGGTTACTTCTTCCTGTGGTGCTGCTCCGTGTTATGCAAATTTGTTGATTCGCTGACCCTTTTAGAAAGCCAATGTTAATGGCATGATGGGATCTCCACACCGCGGGTAAGTCGACGATAAAAGCAAAAGCAAAACTCCGAGAACAACCAGCGAAGTGTATTACCCAACGCGCTGCAAACGTTTCCGGGGGTGGCTCCCCCGTATTGCTACTAAGAATGTTTAAATCTAAGAAAGTCAAGTTGCCTGGGTTGAAAGTAACTGCTGAACACCAGTCTTTGTATTTGTTCAATTAGCTTTATTGTGCTTTCTTCATGTATTCATTCGCCGCTAGGAGCGGTGTATGGAGGTGGAAACTTCTGCGGGCGACTGGTGCTGGCTTGCAACAGAAAGCTCTTTTTTCGGATACGGGAGACAAGCTGGTACAAGGATGCACTGCTGCAATGCAAATTTATTCTGCATAACAATGAATGAATTCAGTGAATTGAAAGGAATTTGAAGAATCTTGCTAGTTCTACGCCCGCCTATGCTGCACAAGCACGTGGTTGATGCTCTGAGTTTGACAGTTGCAGCTGTCTTAATGTATTCTACTTCAACCCGAGATATGAATGCCCACCTTCGTCAGCTGAGGAGTGTATCCTCGGCTACCAGAAGAGACTAGCAACTAACTCTGCTGTTGTGGTTATCCCAGCACGGTAAACCAGAGCAGGGCCGTGCCTTCTACGTTGGTGGTGGAGCTCTACTGAAGATATTAAACAGTGAAAGCGAGTCGTTGGAGCTCAGCAGTTGAGGACAGAATACGCAAAGATCTCGGGACGGATCGCCTGTGGCATCCTGCATGCTTTCAGCTGTACAGCCAGCTCCTCGCCGGTGTTGAAAAATTCGTGCATATCGAAGACGAACAAATTTATTTCCTGAAAGAAGAAGAATAATATCTAATATATTTTCCCCAGGAAAGAAATGGAGGGTTATACAAGGCTGCTGAAGCCACAGCTTCGTATATCGAGTGCGCTGTAGAACTGAACAGGCAAAGCCTGATCAGCAGAAAAATATATGAAATTCAAGTACGTCATCTACGCGGAGTAGTGTACAAAGTATAAGGAAACTCACAGCTCCTTATACATGCAAAATACACCGCAATAGGTGCACTGACTGAGTAAGCTGTGTATGCGTGAACGCCTGTGTATAGGCTTATAGGAGAAAGCAAGAATGCAGGTAAGCTTCAGTCTCACGATATCTAAGCAAGCCCTAGATCCTTGTACTCTGTTTCTTTTGAATAAAGAAACAACGCCTGCATATATTTCTTTAGTTTCCTTTGGATGC
>NW_024016081.1:0-2236 GCF_000499745.2 Eimeria mitis | reverse complement strand
CAGGCTGGGTTCTGTGTGCTGGAGGTAAAAGTACAGCGACTTGAGCACTTGAGCAGTTGCAGCAGCCAAATGGATAGCAGCATAGAATGTGTGAAAATTCGCAATACCACAGCACCGCCAGCTTTGCTTGTTGAGTTCTGAAGGGCTGGTGCAGGGCTTTGCAAACCACCGTTGTAGATTCACTGCTTTTATCACACACCGTAGCAGGGTCTCAAAGTTGTATGCATATGCTCGCAGGGAGGCTGTCGTGGCTCTGCGTTAAGTGTGAAAGTAGTGTGTTTGCCGCGCCCATTTTTGTGGGTCAGAAGTGGTCTGCTATGCACCGCGTTGATCCGAAGAAAACGTGCCGTTCAGAATGCAATGTTTGCTGGGGGTGACATCAAAAACCAGCACTTGTACTTGGTAAGAGATGGGCCGAGCCAAGAAACAACTGGCATTGTGCAGGTGCAATAAGCTGCCGTTCACAGACGAAGAATTTTCCGGGAGTTGTGAGGGAGCAGCTCGTCGTTTTGGTAGTTTAGAGCAAGCTCATGGATGGAGCGAATGGCATTTTACACTGGCCAACCACGTTGAAANCGTTTTGGTAGTTTAGAGCAAGCTCATGGATGGAGCGAATGGCATTTTACACTGGCCAACCACGTTGAAATCCCACGTAGTTCGCCGAAATGATTGACGCCGTTGCGAGACCTGCGTGGGGAATATTTCTGGCTGTTTAAGCCTGAGGTGTGGACTAGCTTATGTAAAGTGCTATGGAGGGGTATGGATACACCATGACTGCTGGTTTTGACTGCTGTCATGAAGATTAGGTTTATTCTCCCCGTTATGTGGCAAGCGGCTACACAGCCAAGTCTTTCAGCGTCTCCAAAGGGAGTTTGCTTGCACTTCTGGCAGAGCATTTCTCACGTATTTTCCGACGGGGCCGGACGGCCTCAACTAGGTTGGTCACGACAAGGGTTTGTGAGCCGAAGATTCGGAGAGAACCTGTGCAGAGCCGTTTGTGTGCCCAGAGGAAGGCCCTTATTCGCAGTGCATGCGCTATGTGAAGTGTCACGACGGAGAACCTCCGTCGTCGCCCGAGGGGTCTCTGAAAACAATCGCCCTGAAAAAGCGTGCACGTATTTATTTGGCGTCTGTCTTACTGAGGAGGTTGGTGCTCCTGTCTCTGCGCATTTCGAAGGGTTGGGCAGTGCACCGCGCACCACGATAGTGTTGCAGCGGGGTAGAAAGGCAAGAATGTGGAGACGTTTGGAGCAGTTACGGGGGGGCATGCATGCAAGTAGCCGCCAGAAACTGCGAGCAAATGTCTGCGATAAGCCTTTACTGAGCATGTTTGGTCATCAGCGTACAGGGGAACAACGTGCTCCAACAGGCCTTGGATGCCGCCTCACTGTGTAACACGGGTGGTCTCCTTCCTACATTTGCACCTCTGTCGTGAGGCTCACCGTGCGACAGACGGTTTTGCAGGGATTGGTGTGCTCATCTTACCTAGCTGCAACGAGCGTTGATGTGCTCAATTAGCTGCATGCCACCTTGCGCCTCAAACATCGGTGAATGGCTGCNTGAGGGCGTCCCCGCCTTTCCCCTGCCGCCTTCTTCTTTATTTCAACCCACTAAAGCTGTTGTAGATGCGGGAGATATAAGCTGCTGCTGCTGCTGCTGTTGCTGCTGTTGCTGCTGTTGCTGCTGCTGTTGCTGCTGCTGCTGCTGCTGCTGCTGCTGCTAGTGCTGGCTGCTGGACTTTGGCTGTCGCATTGCAAGAACAATATTGACAACAACTGGTGCCATCACAAAAAGCGGTATGAAGGAGCCAATTCTGTTTATTTCATATCAACGCAATAGATACGCACCCGCTAAGCGCATACTGCAGTGTTGCGGATGGGACGGGTCTGGTACCTCGAGAGGCCGCTGCCGCTGGTGGTGTTCACAGCCGACGCACCCAAAGTCCCAAGTGAAGCGCAATGAACTCTAGATTGTGCATCTCCAGAAGATGAGCAAGGGCACCTGCAGCAATGGCAGCATTCAAAGAAGGGAGTTCAGGCGGACTTTGCTGTTTACAGAGAGTAGGAAGCACACGCATCGGGTCATTCACTTGGGGAGTGCAAGAAGATGCAGTTGAAAATCGGTATACAGGGGACTGTAGTGGTGGGGGCATCTTATTGTTTTCATTGCTGCAGTAAAATCCAGGTTTGGTGACTGGAGTGTTCACAGTTAGGACAACGTAAGGGAGTGATGCAAG
>NW_024016080.1:0-2240 GCF_000499745.2 Eimeria mitis | reverse complement strand
ACCGTGTGACGGATGCCGAGCGCGCATTGGAGACGTGCGGGGTATGGTTGCAAGGATGTCCTTCACAGCCTCGCCCGGGTGCAGGTTTGGCTCCCACAGCCTGGGGGGAGATCTGCCGTGCTGTACCTGCACGTTCGTCGGAACGTGCGGCCTCCCGTCACCGCGCAGCAAGTGCGTGTTGGGCGATATGTCGAGGAGTACGCACCATCGGCGCTCATTTGCGTGCCCCGGTTGGTATCGCTGCATCGCTTGAATGCTGGTCTGCTAGACAAGTTCGTCAATGGCAGTCACGGTCATAGAGTTAGTAACAGCGGTGGTAAACGGACTGTGAGCGTTGGGCGGGACGGAATATGGGCGACGTTTTGCTGTATGGGCCGGAGTATCCATGTGTACTCGCAATTGCGTCTACCCGCAAACAGCAGCTGGGAGGAGGAGTGCCGCTTGCGACACGTGAATGTGGAGCTGTTGTAGGAATGTGCGTTGGCATCCGTGAAGTTGAGCGGGGTCGGGGCCAGGCTCAGGGCCAGCCTTGTAACGGTTCGATGGCATGCAGTGGATGCGTGCGAGGTGTTATTGCAAAGGAGCTTGGCACAGCGGCGCGCTGGCGCATGCGTGAATCACCGAGCGTTAGGGAATATCTGGCGTGCTGCAGCTGCACTCCGATATACACTGACGGACCATCGTCACTGCGCAGCGAGTGCGTCTTGCGTTCTACAAGGGATGTGAACGAGTACGCCGCATCTGCGTTTAGTTACCTGCGCCGACTGGTATCGCTGCATCGCTCGCGTGCAACTCTTCTATGCGCGCTCATCAATCCCACTCGGTGTTGCAAAGATTGCACAGCGGTGGCAGGCGGAGTGTGGTGTTGGCCGGTGGAGAATAGAGGCGATCATCGGCAGTGTGTGCCTGCGTATCCGTGTGTATTTCCAATTGCATCTAAGTGCAAGCAAGAGCAGGGAGAAGGAGCGGCAGTTGCGCCAGCAGAATGGGTACTGTGGTGGGGATATGCGTTGGCGTGCTACGGGTATTACAGGGTAGCTGCACTAGGCACAGGGGCAACCTTATGACGGCTGCAGGGCATGCTGTGAGGGCGTGCGTGGTGATGGTGCGAGGACGCCTAGCACAGCGGCGCATGGGTGCAGAGGTGGCTCCCAAAGGTTGCGGTCTCCACCGGCGGACCGTCCTCACTGTGCAGCCGGTGAGCTTCGCGTCCTACTAGAAATGTGGACGAGTACGCCGCACCTCCCTTCAGTTGCCTTCGTCGACGGGCGTCGTTATATCGTTCGCATTTGCAGGTCAGCAGGCACTTGCGACGTGTCGTTGCCGTGCAGGAGGTGCGTATTGCGTCCTACAGGAAATGTGAACGAGTACGCCGCGCCTGCGTTCAGTTGCTTGCGCTGATGGGTATCGCTGGTTTGCCTACAGCCAGCTGTGCACAAAAATTTCAGAAATCTCGCTCGTGGTCGCAGGGCTTACAGCAGCGGTGGCAGGCGGAGTGTGCTGGTTGGGTGGACGGACTTAGCGGCAAACCTCCGCAATATGGGTCGGCGTGTCCGTGTGCGTTTGCCATTGCGTCTACGCCCAACAAGCAAGCTGGGGAAGGTGTGCCACTTGCTACAGCAGAACGTCGACCTGTAGCAGAGATGTGTTTTTGCATTCGTCCGGTTGTTGAAGGGTAGGAACGGAAGGAGAAGCGGCACCCGCGTGACGGGTGCAAGGCGTCTGTTGGATGGGTACGTGGTGTCGTTGCAAGGAAACGGGGTAGGTCTGCCGTGCTGCGCCTGTACGCTGGTAGGCGCTTGCGATTTTTCGGCACCGTACAGCGGGTGCGTGCTTCGTCTCACACAATGCATTTGGATGAGTGCGCCGCTTCTGCGTTCAATTGCCTGCGCCAACTAGTATCGCTGCATCGCTTGCATGCAGCTCTGCTGGAAAAGTTCATCAATCCCGCTAGCGGTCGCAGCGTTTCTAAAGGCGGTGGCGAACGGACTCTGGTTGTTTGACGGTGCGGGATAGAGGCGACTTTATGCAGTATGGCTCTGTGTGTCCGTGTGTGTTCGCAACTGCGTCTACGCGCAGGGAACAGCAGGGAGAAGGACTGCCACTTGCGGCAGCAGGATGTGGAGCTGTCGTGGAGATATGCTTCCGTGAGCGTGAGGTTGCTGCAACATTGCAGTGCGCAGGCGCAGGAGCAACCGTGTGACGGATGCCGAGCGCGCATTGGAGACGTGCGGGGTATG
>NW_024016079.1:0-2241 GCF_000499745.2 Eimeria mitis | reverse complement strand
CCCCCCCCTTCTTCTCTCTCTGGCTCTGCAGCTGCAGTCGTCTTCGGTGTTCAGCAGCAGGCTCAGGCGTCTTCTCTTTGCGTTTGAGTTTGCTTCTGCTGCTGCTGCTGCTGCTGCTGCTGCTTCTCTTCTTCCTTGCTGGTCTTTCAGACAGCAAAGTCTGTCGGCGCTCCTGCAGCAACAACTGCAGCAGCAACTGCAGCAACAACTGCAGCAACAACTGCAGCAGCTGCTGCTGCAGCAACTGCAGCAGCAGCTTTTGCCTTCTGCCTTTTTCAGCTGTTCGTGTTTGCTGTTTCTTTTTGCTTCCTCATTATCAGCAGCAGCAGCAGCAGCAGCAGCAGCAGCAACAGCAGCAGCAGCAGCAGCAACAGGAGCAGGAGCAGGTGCATGGTAATCATCATCACCAGCATAATAATAATAATAATAATCATCAGCATCATCATCATCATCAGCAGCAGCAGCAGCATCACCAGCAGCAGCAGCAGCAGCAGCAGCAGCAGCAGGAGCAGCAGCAGGAGGAGAAGAAGATGCTGCTAGAGATGGTGACAAAGTACTGGGGTTTGCCCCTATGGATGGTGTGCCCTGGTGCTGAGCCTCACGTACAGAGACAGTATATATCTTTACGTTTTCCTGTTGGTTGTTTTTGTTGTTTTAGGTTGCCGCGGGGTGTATTGGGAGTTCGGCTATGTTTAGATATATTATTTTATTATGAGTTGATTACTACTTTCTTTTGTGCTGTAGCTACAGCATCTCACCTGTGTGTATTATGTTATTCTTTATTATATACAAACACAAACAGCAGCAGCAGCAGCAGCAGCAGCAGCAGCAACAGCAGCAGCAGCAGCAGCAGCAGCAGCAGCAGNAGCAGCAGCAGCAGCAGCAGCAGCAGCAACAGCAGCAGCAGCAGCAGCAGCAGCAGCAGCAGCAGTATGAGTATAAACAACACGAACGAGATAAATATATTGAGCAGTAACATAAATATAAACAACAACAACAACAATACAATAGAGAGCTCACCATATTTCCCGCTGCTGCTGCTGCTGTTTTCTCTCGCTCTGCTGCGGCTCATCTGCTGCTGCTATATACTAGAAAGATTAAGAGACCTCCGGTTGGTTTGGTTTTCTCGGCCTGTAGAGAGAGAAGTTGCTGCGTTGCTGCGGTGTATAGGGTGGCAGCTATCGCATATATGTTCATGTATATCTTCTGTTGTTATGTTTATTGCTTTATATATATTATATAAAGATAATCATAATTATTATTATTATTGTATAAATACATCTCCTCTTCTTTGTCACTATATATATATTCTGCTGCTGTGTTTTCTCTCTCTTTTGGGGCCCAGTATCATCATCTTTGTTGCTTCTGCTGCTGCTCTTCTTGCTTCTTGCTGCTTCTCTCAGCAGCAGATTGCTGCTCTCTTTCTTAGTGAGCCTGTGGGTAACTACAGCCTCCCGCTGCACCTGCTGCAGAAGCTAAAGGAGCAGACATGGGCGCAGCTGCGGTGTACGTACACCCCAGCACATGCAGGAGAAACAACAACAGCAGCAGGAACAGATGGAGATACAGATGCAGCAACAGCAACAGCAACAACAACAGCAGCAGCAGCAGCAGCAGGAGCAGGAGCAACAGATAGAAATTCTCTTTCTGCTGCTGCTGCTGCTGCTGCTGCTGCTCCCCCAGGTGTCTTTGATGCTGCTGTATGCTCCATATGTTTGTGTGACTACCAACCAGAAGAACTGATTCGTACTCTTCCTTGCGGCCATCTTTTTCATTCTGTTTGTATCACCAGGTGGTTTAGATCGCATGCATCTTGCCCTTTACGTTGTTCTATTTCTTTTGGCTTGACGACGGATCAGCAGCAGAGACGGTATCCTTATGCTGCAGCAGCAGCAGCAGCAGCTGGTGGTGGTGGTGCTGCTGCTGCTGCTGCAGCGCCAAGTTCTGCTGCTGCTGGTTCTGGGACGCTCTATGCGGGGTCGATAACAGCAGATATACAGCTGACAGATGCAGGCAATGAGGGATTAGAGAGGCTGTCGCCTCATGGTGCTGCTGCTGCTGCTGCTGCTGCTTCTGCAGCAGCAGCAGCAGCAGATTCCGACGATGATGACGCAGCAGCAGCAGAAGTAAATGACTGCGTGGTACCTTGTTTGGTGAGGAGTTGGAGCCGGTAGGCGTGGGCTGTACATACAGCTCTGATGCGGAGAGGGAGTATATATATATATATATATATATATATAT
>NW_024016078.1:0-2242 GCF_000499745.2 Eimeria mitis | reverse complement strand
CAAATGCTTCAGCCCTCTTCCGTAGGCGCGAGTTTGCGTCGTCGCAAGCGAGGTAAGGTGGCCTGGACAGAGGGTGTTTTGCAATGCGTGAACGGCAGGCTTCAGCACGCGATAACGTTTTCGTTTCGACATCCCAGAGGGAAAGTTGTGCACTGAGACAAAAGAATCATAAGCCTAGCCTGGCGCAAATGGTCACACGAATGACGCATGGGCATGCAAGCAACTTACTACAGTTTTCAGAGTGAGGAAGGCTAAATATCTGTAGTATTGTGTTTTTCATCAGTGCCTAACATCCAAGGAACCAAGCAACTGCACCCTTGCCGCATCATGTACCAGAAATGGACTAACAACCACCAGCCCCGAAGCTTCAGCCTTTCAGCATACTTGCTGTAGATCACAAGCACTGCAAATGGTAGATTACCATGCATAAACGATTTCATATAATATCTCAGCATACCCGCACCGCAATCAACATGTCAACTTACATAGCCTATATGGGACCAGATCATGATTCGACGTGCACACAATCTCCACCTAGGCGACCTATCGACTCAAACTCGTGCATTCACCTTATTTTCGAGGCTTCAACGCATGGAAGAAGCTCATTTAATGGTCAAAACGTCCAAATCTGGCGAAACGCAGGAGGATGCCCTTACAGCAGACCCAAACAACTGCTCTCTAAAACTACCGGTATTACAATGAAATTGAAATTATCAACCTTCCCCCCCTGCTAACTAACTCTTTGTTCTTCCAATATGCCTTTTCCCAAACGTTTGTGTCATGCATACCGTCTGGAGCGCAAATCATGCGCATCCGGCCGAGTGCGAAATTCAAACGCAGATAGCCGTGTAAAATCGGTGAAACAACACAGTCTACAGTGCACACCTTGTTACCAGTTCTACTCGGCCCCTAGCCGGCCTGCTGCTTGAACGTAGACCTTAATCCAGTCAAAGTTAACCAACCACAGGTTCACCAACCCACATAGACAACACCTCGATAAAGCAGAGGCACCGACTTGTTTGTATAGGTGACGCAGCAGAGCATCAGTCCAGTAGCAGTGCAGCGAAAACACAGAGCAGCGAAAATACAGAAAAAATTACACACACAAGGGCAGATTATATTTCACTTACGGGATGCCCTTATTAGGAATTGGCGTGGCGGACCTGCCGTCGATGGGATGCGCAACATGGTATGCGATGCGCGTGTCTACAAGTGTAGAGCATTCTTGGTGATCCACAGCAAAAAAAGGCATTACTCCTAGAACCCCTTTGCAAAACGACAACGCTGACTACAGGACACTCGGGGTGGAGATGCTGATATTCCATTACAGCGCCAGTAGATGCATAACCATGCTCCCACTACACCACCTTGTTTTGCGACGAGCACACATCGCTGAAACTGCAGGAAAACAACCTCTAGTATTTGCTTCGAAACCCTCAAGCTATAGTCAAGCACTATAGGTTTCATATAATGGACGCGCTGGTACCACAGCAAAGTGCTGCTTAACTGTCGTGGAGATCCAGCATCGTTGAACCTTGTTTGGCACCTTACTTGAGCATCATAAAGCCAAGCGTGCAAGAAGCCAGTACATCCACGGAAGCCCAAAAGACAAAAGAAACTAAAGCGGCATATCGTTACTCGCGCTACACAAAAAACTCCTCATATACGTAAAAGAGGGCGCCCGAGAGATGTCGGGATAGTACATTCATCTCGAGTTGTCCAGCAGCGCCGCGCTTCTTCTAGACCAATACGCACAAGCTACAGCAAACCGCGAGCAAGCCATGTAGTATGTATCACAGAAAGATAGTGATCCACCCTATAGCCAGACACCAACTGTCACGGAGAACACAATTTGTTAGAGAGCTGCATACTACGCACCTGGTATCATTCGGTGCGACACCGCATATCGCACTGCTGGACAGAGCAAAATCCGCACACGCCATATTGCATGCGTAATGAGTAAATGAGAGGCAACCCTAGCGCAACAGCTAACAAAACTCTGGAAGACAAATACTCCCTACTAGGCCATCCGCCTGCGTACCAATACCTAATCCTACATTAAAAAAATTCTTGGTACTACATTGCATACTACCATTTACAGCTCTTGTACTTGCAGTATTACATATTTTCCACTTCCACTTATATGATTCTAGTGAGCCCAGGAAAGCCCTGCTCAACCCTCTGAATCACCGCAAGGATACAGCTAAAGAAAATCCCAGACTGCGCCTCTCATGCGCGTGTC
>NW_024016077.1:0-2242 GCF_000499745.2 Eimeria mitis | reverse complement strand
TTAAGTTAATCATCATACATCAGCTGCATTTGCTCGTGCACAACGACCGCGTCGAGGTCGATGGCAGTGCAATTGTTAATCGCGTAGAGCAGCCGCTCCCTCATTATGGAAACGGAGGAATACAAGGGCATGACCAACCGGAAGCTGCAAGTGGCAGCTGTAGGCAACCGATTGTCGTTAATGGCGGCTCCGCGCTGCACGAAACAGAAAACAGCAGAAATAAGAAAAACTGCAGCAGATGCCTCTGAAAGCGTCGTTGTGGGCATAGAGAAACCCACGGAAATAAGAACGAACGCATCTATACAAGCAAAACAAATGCATAATCATGGAAGCAAAACTTCGTGCAAGGACTTACATCAACGGTTTCGTAATCCACTGTCATTCGCCAGTCACTGCTGGCAACCGGGAGGCGCGAGCGACCGCATACGAATCTGCAGAGAAAAAATATGGAAACAAAATACACAACAAATACGATAAAAAATAAATTGAACACACAATAAGTAGAATACGCAACAAATAAAATGCAGAACAAATCAAATACACAGATAAAATACGAGAAAGCTAAGTACACAACAAGCAAAATTCACAAATAAGATACGAAACGAACCGAATACACGACAAACAAAAAATATGCTGTTGTGGATTATTTCATTAGTAATGTATTTGTTTTGTTATTTATTTATTCGTGTACTAGCCAAGGGAAGCTGCTTACCTGAGGAAGCGCTGCAACTGGTCGTTAGTGAAGGACTCAAGGATTTCAAAGAGCTGTGCCTTCAGGCGTTCTGATGAGCACTCCGTGTGTTCCTTTAGCGTGGCCACATCAACTTCTCGGTCGCCGCAGATGCGATACTCCAATCGCCTGCATTCATCACAAAGATATGTAAACTATGTCTGCATCAGGTTGTGCTGCTCTTCTTTTATGAAGACGAACACATACTTTTTAATCATATAAAATATATTCTTGCTTCTTTTTCGCACTACTTGATATAATATGATTGTGTTCATCATATCTCCGGCATAATCAAAAGGTTCACATGGACTTCCTCCACCTCGCACATATAACACGAAACCACGGGAAAGCTGCATCAACCGCGTGGAAAGCGAATAGCAAGAGTTGAGGGTTTGGAGTTTAAAACATTACGCCTGAAGTTTTTGTTTCAGCTGCTCACCTCCAGTCAAATAAAAGCCGCAAACGGCCCAAAGGCAAGACGGCAGCGATGCCTCGGAGTACAGCTTCGATGCCTTCTTGTCCCTCAAGGAGGCGAAATCGTTCAGAGAGACGAATGAAAGTAGATAAGTTGAACGCAGTGACGGGGATCTCTGCCCCCCCCTCCACCAATTCGCACGATCGCCCGAGAGTATCCTCCGCGCTGAAGGTCATATCTGACAAAGAGGCCTCCATAGTTGCATCCCAAAATTGTTGCGGCACTGCAGCCAGACGCCGCAGCGAACGCAGCATCTCTACAGCCACGCAGTCCGAGTCTGCAACGTCCTGCAGATGCAGAAAAACATACAAGCGCTCACAACACCTCTTGAAACACTCTTGCAGCTAGCTGCCTCGGCCCCCACCGCACGGCAAACTCCGAGTATCAACATCACCCTAGCATAATATTTTTTTCTCTCTCTTTGCATCACTGTATATACACCGCCTGCGGCGGCCTGAAACTGTGTCAAAGACGAGGGAGCCTCACCTCGATGCTGATGGGCGCTGCGACAAGCTTCTTCCACACGATGGGGTTGAGGGTAACGTTGAACGCACTGCCGATGCAGAAACACATCGCCATAAGGCGGCCAAGTGCCTCGTACATAAGGATGCAGAGATCATCTTCTGGATCCCCATCTGCGGCCCCTGCAGCCGATGCCTCCTCTTGTCCTCGCGAAGGTGTTGCCGTTCGGCTTGCCCCGGCAGCAGATCCCTGCAGCTCCTCGTGCCTCACCGTCGCCTCGAGGAAGGGGTCTATGAGCGCCTCTCTGTATGGCAGCCCGAGGCCTTCGGGGTCGTGGCCCCGCGGGAGCACGCGGCGGGCGGGGGAGGGAAGAGCACTCAGCAGCGTGTCAGAGGTCCAGAGTGTCTCGGTCTGCAGATGCAAATTTCGGCGGAGATGGCTGTCACGGGGGCTGTTAAGAGTAACCGCCGTTGTGTCGCCAGGGCTTTCGCCTTGGAGAGAACCTCCATACATACATGTCGTTGAAGCTGCCCGCTGCACATCATCTTCTTCGCAGCGTTGCGAGCTGCTGATAC
>NW_024016075.1:0-42076 GCF_000499745.2 Eimeria mitis | reverse complement strand
TACTTTAAGTCTTTGCCTTCATTGCGGCTCGTCTCCGGTCAGGTTAAGGCCGGAGAACCAGCGTTACAAATACACCCCGCTGCAGCTCGTGCTGCAAGCCGACGCCGCGGGCAAGCATAACAAAAACCACCAGCTGTATGCTTTGATACTCTAGGAAATTCATGAACACTTACATGCCCCTGCATACCCAGCGGTTACATGGGTAAGGATACGATGCCGGCCTACAACACAGAAAATGTTACGTATGCCCTCGAGCAGCACCGCGCTGCTGCTGCTGCTGCTGCTGCTGCTGCTGCTGCTGCTGTGATAGCTAGGTCAGCCACAGCAGGCAGGCGGGACAAACCACACAGGTGCTTCGCAACCTGCTGTAGATGCTTGTCGGCCCAGCCCCGGTGTATATTCAGGCAGCAGCAACAGAGCCAAAAGCAAAATTAGAAACACCAACAACGAGAATACCAACAACGATTACATCATTACATCAGCAGCAGCGCGAGGCCTGCAGCAGCAGCAGCGAGGCTTCACTATGCAGGGAATTTGTTTTGTTGCTTACATTGGATTAGCTGCTGCCGGTGAGCTGCCATAGAGGAACATAACGCTTATTGACTGATCATCTTTTTATTTTGTTTTCGCAGCACTTCTTTGCTTATTATTTTGCCTCTAGAGCTGCTGCTGCTGCTGCGGCAGCAGCAGCAGCTTAACTTGCAGCGCACAGGCTGACGATGAATCACGTGGATGCAGCAGCAGCAGCTGCAGCAGAAGCTGCTACGCTCACAATGCTACTACCGCAGATGAGTACTAAACCAGCAGCAGCTGCTGCTGCTGAACTAGTGGTCCTGGCAGCAGCAGCTGCTGCAGCAGCGGCTGCTGCAGCTACTGCTACTGGGAGAGCTGAAACAGCGCAGCGATGCCCCACAGAAACCCTCATCACGCGAACGGAGAAAAGGGCTCCGTTTCAGAGGAATTGTTTCGAGGGGAAAAATAAATATATATATATTTATTCTTTTCTTTTTCTGAATGCAACCACTAATATTGATTGCTAGGTTACATCAGGCATGACAGCAGTGGGGGTGGCTTTGCTTTCTCTATGCCCTGCACAGCGGTGCGGTGCTACTGAGTGTATAAAAAAAAAAAAAAAAAAAAAAAAAAAAAAAAAAAAAAAAAAAAAANATATATATATATATATATATATATATATATATATATATATAGCATATATATATATATGCTGCCTTTGGTGTGTATTCTTTTGATAAAAATTCATAAAATGCAACTGTAAGAGGAGAATTCATAAAAAGTAAATAACCTTGCGGCCACACTGCAGAGATCACGAACAGAGCTGATGTATATAAAGCAGAAAAGAGAAGGTCTATAAATACCCAGTATTTTAAAAATATATATTCTGGTTTGTTGAACACGCGAGAGTATATATTTATATTCTACCTCCTTTTGGTGCTATTTCTCATACAATATATACGCCGCTGTAACTAGTACTGCAAGACGACCCTGAACGCCTATATACATTGGCTTACTTTTGATGCATACAAGTTCTGTTCAGAGGATAGTTGATCACTTATATGGCCTTTTGTATGGGGCTTGCAAGCAAGCAGAAAAGAAAGCATTCTGAATTCATACACAAACAGACGATGCTAGAACATGAGAGACGAGAAGGTACCGTATGCTTTGGGGGGATTATCTTTTTATTTATTTTGAATATGTTGCTAATACTGATGTTCTGCTGCTAAGGATAACTGCGCTCGTCACATAAAAACGGCAAACGCGAAACCTGAAACCTGAAACCTGAAACATGAATCCTCGACACGCCCAGGTAGCATCAGCACAGCGCTGTTTTCCTACGGGGAAATTGATGATCAGCTTAATTAAAATATTTGTAAAGCATGTAAAATATAAAAAAATATGTGAAATATATGGTTACTTTATTGATGGTGCTTGCGTGATTCATATGGGTTTTTTCTGGGGCTGCGCGGGGACTGCAGCCGCCTCGTATGATGCCACTTCGGTGTTGCATTTCTTTGTTTTTTTTCTGAATTTTAGTTTCTTCTTCTTTCCTAATGTCTTATTGTCGTTTTGGGCTTTCATTTAATTCCACTTTGATCCCGTAGGTGTATATTGATCAGCATAAACACCCCTCTGCTTGCATGCCTCAGTGCCGGAATTGGTAGCAGGCAACGCAACGCCTTCTAGTAGCTCTAAGAGCGAGAGCTTGCAGCTTAACTATACCGCTTTTCTGCTTTTGTTTATTTCTGCTTTCTCTAGCTTTTTTGGTTCTGAACGCTGAACTGCAGAGACACATAACCACTGCTCACGCCCGCCGGCGTTGTTCCTAGGATATACGGGTCTACGGATGCAGCTTCTAGTGTTAGTTTTGGCCGAGGAGAACAGCAGTTGCTGCTGCGGTTGCAGCGAGGGCTCTCTAATACCCCTGCAGTGCAGCTTCTGAGGCCCTGCCGTTGGTAGAGCAACAGCAAACGATGTGCTTTCTGCTGGTTTCTTCGTCATCTCAACCGCAGGGGGCTTACGACCCTTCGCAGCCGCCTGCAGTTCAAGTGTTCTCCCGCCTTGTATGCATGTTTCTGTCCTAGATCATAGATGCTAAACCCTACATTTACACTTTCTTTTTCTGTGGATCCGCGAGCCGTGCATGTGTTGCGGTCTTCACCCAAAGATGCTGCCTGCAGTAGGCTTCGTGCGTCTCGCTGCGAAGGAATTCATCCGCTGCGGGGCCCCTAGGCCTCTACAGGGCTCAGCAGCGAGGGGTTGTGGCAGTGCGTGTGCCAAGAGAGTTTGTTACAGTCCGAGTAAGTCTACTGCACCAGCAGCAGCAACAGCAGCAGCATCAGCAGCAGCAGCAGTAGAAACAGCAGCAGCAGATATCAACGAGTTAAATTGGGGAATTTTTCAGCAGCACTTATGCAGCTCAGCTGAAGAGATATGCTGCTGTATACCCAGCAAAGGAATCACAGGGGGGCGGTGGGTTTATACTTGCACAGCTCCTCATCAGTATACACTAAGGGGCCAGCGGTATCCACGGCTGGGAGATATACAAATTCGGCTTTTCCAGGGGTTCTCTGCTGCTGCACATACGCCCCTTGCCAGGGCCGTGCCGAGTAGAAACAGCAGCAGCAGCAGCAGCAGCATCAGCAGCAGCAGATGCAGCAGCAGAAGCAGCAGCACTTCGACCGAGTTTGGTGAGGTGTATGGGCCTCGTTCTCGGGAGGCAGTTGCTGCTGCGCTTGCTGGGTTTTCTAGGGGTCTGCCTGGGGATCGTGCTGCTCCTGCTGCAGCTGCTGCAGGTGCTGCTGCTGGAGGACGGCCGCCTCTGCTGTCTGCAACGCCGGCAGCAGTTGGGCACATAAAGAAGTTGGTCAAGGATTACAACGACGCCCTGCAGCAGCAGCAGCAGCAGCAGCAGAAGCAGCAGCAGCAGCAGCAGCGAGACGGGGAACCTCCCCTCAAGGCAACAGGGATTCGTATCAGCCTGCAACGACAGGGCTGCAGCGGCATGGCGTACGACGTGACTCTGTGCACAGAGCGGCGGCCTGAGCGTAACGAAGCATCTGCTGCAGCAGGTGGTGCTGCAGCAGGTGCTGCAGCAGCAGATGCTGCTGCAGGAGGATCTTCTCAAGCTTCTGGGGCTGCGAAGGTGCCGAGCCGCCGGGGTAGAAACTGGGGAGAAGACGAAGTAGTAAGGATAGATGGGGTAGAGATCCGTGTTGCTGCAGATGCCGTGATGCTACTCATCGGCACCCAAATTGACTTTGTTGATGAAGACGTACAAACAGGATTCGTATTCAACAACCCCAACCAAAAACAGTCCTGCGGTTGCGGCAAGAGCTTCATGGTGTAGCCTTCCTTCGCCTCATACTCCTCGGCCACGCCGTACATAATATAGGCCCCGCAGGGGCCCGTCAGAGGCGTATACGGCTACAACGGGGGGCCCCCACGGGGCCCCCAGGGGGCCCCCAGGGGCCCCCGAGGGGCCCCCTGGGCACCCCCGGGGGGCTCGAGGCGTTCCGTACAGCTAATGATAGTCCGCGGCGGTTGAACACATGCAACGGGCTGCTGCATGTGTGCATGGGGCGGGGGGTGTTTGCATGCATCTTCTTCTCTGCATGCATGCATGCATGCATGCATGGATGCATTTTCCTTGGCTGCAT
The DNA here is from genome assembly GCF_000499745.2 of Eimeria mitis. Classification (NCBI taxonomy): domain Eukaryota; phylum Apicomplexa; class Conoidasida; order Eucoccidiorida; family Eimeriidae; genus Eimeria; species Eimeria mitis. The sequence goes on along the minus strand of NW_024016075.1, from coordinate 37,901 downwards.
GCTGGGCGCATGTGTGACCCCGTTTTATTTTTGGGTTTCAGGCTATGGTTGCCTTGGTAGAGGGGAGAGTGCATATGTGTGTTGTGGGTGAGTTGTGGGGGGCCATGAGCTGGAAAAAGTAAGAACACTCGAGGGCCCCGTCCTCAGCCAAGTCAGTGCAGTGCAGGGCATTGCGGGGGATATCTGCTCCCAGCTTTGCTCGCAGTGTTGAGGGATAGAGGCAGCGGCAGAGCTCTGGGTCGTAAGGCCCTGCATATCAACGCAGACGCACGCACTCAGGTGTACGTACACCTCACAACTTCGCTGCTAATCCCGCAAACACTGCAATCCTTTTGACATTTTTGGCGGTATAACACCGCCACACCATCAGGCTAAGGCTTAATAGGCTTCTTTGAGATAATGAATATATGCTAGCTACTACTGCCTTTGCTGCTACGGATACTGCTGCTGCTGCTGTTGTTAGCGTCGCTGCTCTGATATATTCTGCAACTGCTGTTGTCACTCGTGCTGCTGCTGCTGCTGTTGCTGCTGCTTCTAGCAGTGAGAGCAACACAGCTACTGCTACTGCTGCTGCTGCTGTTGCTGAGCCATCTTATATATTGCTAGCAGTGACAGCTGGGCGTGTGTGCGTGCCTGCGAGGCGCCTGAGGCGGGCAACTGCATCGGGTCCTTCTAGCTGTATAGCCAGCACCGTTCCGTTTATCATTTCCTCCACTATCTGCAGCAAGCAGCAGGAGCAGCAGGGAACACGACAGCAGCAGCAGCAGCAGCAGGTTAAGTATTCAGTGGCAGTTGACCTCGTCATCGCAGTGAAGGAGGCGAGATGAAGTGAACTTCTTTCTTACTTGAGGATACTCCTTGATGACTGTGTTGTATATCTCCAGAAACTCGTGCGCCGCCACGCTTGTTAGGCGGAAACTCTGCATGTTGCGGATACGAAAGTTGCTGCTGATGAGCTCTCGCAGGACAGTGCCAGTCTGCTGCAGTGCGTGAGGCTTTATCACGCAGCAGGTGACCTCCGCCCCCTCTGCAGTAGATGTTGCTGCAGCAGCAGCAGCAGCAGCAGCAGCAGCAGCGTCAGGATTCCCTGTTACCTTCTCGCACAACCCCACCCCCAAATCCTCCACCGCTTCAGACGGAGTGTCTGCTGAGGTGGTTAGCAGCTCCCTCCCCGCGGCTGCTAGAGAGTGGACCCTAAAGGAGAGAATACACGCAAACAGCAACAACAGGGCAAGCTGCAGCATCAAGTTCTAAGCAGCCTTCATCAGGATCCCTTTATAAACTGTGTGAACACCCAGCATGTATCCACTTATACAGAAGAAACCGGGAGAAAGGGGGCCCTAGAGAAGTTATAGAAACGGGTTGCTGCTAGCCAATGCAAACAAACTGAAACAAATGCCACTTCAGAGTGAAACCCAAAAAAGCAGGAGTCATGCGTACTTATGGGCAGCGTTGACTCCCCGTAAGAGAAAAACAGAAACCGCCGATGAGGAAAGAACAGAAGAGTCGCCGTGCATGACTACTTGCGGAGCTTGAGCCTCGAGAAGCTCGCCGAACGGCCCATCGATCTCCAGCTTTCTGCAGTGCGTCAGGATAAGACCCGAGTCTAAGAGGCCCTGCAGGGTTTCTGCATACTTGTGTGTGTCGTCTGTGCGCCATATGCACAGGGCTGGCTCCATGGAACGCGCAAGGAAAGCCGCCGTTTGTTCATTGGCTGCATCCTCGATACGCAGGTGCCGTGAAAATAGCACAAGTTGAGCCCCAGGATAAAAAGAATGAGCAATACGTCGGGGAACTATCACGCGTTTCAAGTTTACACTGCTGCTCTGGACGTTTCTCAACTCGGCTGTGCTATCGCCAGTGTAGTACACCAGTATTAGCTCTCTTATATCGCCAGTGCCCGAGGCATCCCACGACACATAAAAAGCCAGCCTAGCAGGAACATCCATCTTCAATTGTTGCATATAATTTCGGGTTTCAATCCATTTCTTAACTAATATATATCTAACTGCCTGGTGTACGAAACGCCGCCACCGACAAGAGCGGGGCTGAGCGGGCAATGTCCACTACTGCAACGGCTCAGCCCATTAAGAGGGATCCATCATAAAACTAGCTTGCGAGATCAGAAGAATGAATTAGTATTAAACGACTAGTTTAATTAGTTTTGTGTAGTGTAGGAAGTTTCCGAGCAGGGTGCGCATGCTTCCCCGTCAGTCCTGCGGCTCACGGGACTCATACACATCTGATCGTAACATATATATCCTCGGCAACAGAGCTTAATATTTTTTAAATTCAGACTATTAATTCTAATTGCTGTAGTTTCAATGTATAAAGGGGGATATGCTGACGTTCCCCCTGGGGTGGCTCATAGCTGACGCTCGGGCCGTTGGGTCGATGCAAGAAGAAGCTATCGACAGGAGGACCGCTAACACACAAAGTCAGCATAATACGACTAAAAGTGAAGAAACTCTTTTTTTTTATTCTCTGAATTAATAATTTCACGGAAAAACTCTCAATTTCCACGGTCCATTGTTCCGGTCAGTCGAGGATGGCCAGTTTCTGAACGGAGCGTTTGAACGGCAAAACGGAAAAAAGACGAAAATTCATGAATAAAAATACCTGATTCACTTCTCTCAACTTGTATGCAACCTGATTCAGATAAATAATTATATTTATGTTCACGGATACTCAACGGGATGCGTTACACACATTGATCAGCTCTTGCATCATGGCTTCTAGCTTTCTATCTGGGCTTTCCGCTCGGTCCTGTAATGTAACATAGAAATAAGCTTTCAATTTCTGTTTCCTTTGAATTGTAGTTTCGGTATTTGCACTTTTTGTTCCTTTTCTAGAGCTGCTTTGGCCACCGCGTCCTCTGCATTTTCCTGTTGTGAGTGTCATCCCAGAGTCAGTGAACAGCAACGGCAGCTTTCAAATCCTCTTTCTTACCTCTGCTATTTCTGCTTCCTCAGCCAGCTCCCTGGCATGCTCGAGTTTTAGTTCCAGTGCACTATCTCTGCGTCTCGCGGTGAAACTGATTCATGAAAGAGGTACACTGCCAATGGAAATCACCTCCTCGTTTGCTCTTCAAGCTCCTCAGCCACTTTTTCTACGTCATCCTCCTTTTCCTCCTCCTGTGCACTCATTTATTTTAATGAGGATCAGCAGTAGTATGGAGTGAACTGGGCAGCTTACACTCAATTCCTCATCCTCTGCATCGGCGGCCTGGTGCAGCCGGACGGAGGTACACGAAATGTTGCAGCACAAAAAGATAACGAGAAATGCCGAAGTGCAAAACGACGATAAACCCGAAACCCGCATGGCTTTTGAAAAGTCAAATTACTGCTTTCTCGTGATAACCTTCACATTCGCATCGTAACATGAATGTGTGTGCAGAGCTGCAAAAGTATACGGCTGGCGCGTACACCGCAGCATATAAGCGCATGAACACTCTCACAACTGCGAAAATAACACTTATAAAGAACACTGAGCGGAGTTTACTTTTCTATTTCACTTTAGCAGAACTGTTTTCCCATTGAGAGTTCTTTACGCCTCAGATTCGATTCGGACGGAATAGAACCCGTCACCACCACACACATATCGGCTTGAACGACGTGTTCGTTCATTATATCTACGAAAATCATTTAAAATATTGAATTCATTCGTTGAATAAGAAAGCTTTGCCGTTGCGAGCTATCCTTGAGACTGGGTATGGGCCGCTGCCGAAATCCCTTACCAGTGAAGGCGTTGCACTGACGCGGCCTTACACAGAAGGCGTTCGTACTCTAACCCCTCAGTTTCTCCTTGAGTTAAAATTGCAAAAAATAGCTAAACTGAATAACATAGGTAGAATACGAAAAAAATATCTAAATGTAAAACTGAAAAAGTCTGCAAGATCAGGGCCCCCAACCCGCCCCACAGCCCCGATGAGTATTCCGATGAGGCGACGAGAACATAAAATATTTTACTTTTCCCCTCGTTTCAGGGGATTTCGATTTAAATTGATTCTTGTTTTACTTGTGACGCCTCTATGTCATTGGATGGGGTGGTAGATAAGCCTCGTCAGGTGTTGCTGGCAGTGCATCGTTGCTAGGCCCTGCAGCTATTCCAGCTAACCAACACCTTCTTCTCTAGCTCCTCCCCCCAAAAGTCACTTTTTTAAGTCATTTTATAGACAAAAATTGCTGGAAATATTTATATACTGCTAAGTCGTGTCCGGTTTCCTTGTCCCGCTCAGTTTCTACTGGCGTGCGGGAACCCATCTACTACTACTACGCGCGTAGTATTGTGTTAAACAGTTGCCTTCTGCAAGGAGGCAGCAGCAGCAGGAGTACTCAGAGCTGTGTCATCAGCAGGCTGTGACCTGCTGCTATACTGTTGCTGCGGCACTAGCCGCTGGCATAGGAACAGTGGATATTTGCAGCAGCAATGGTGAGGCTCTGAAACAGATGCTTCTTCGTTGCCGCGCCACGGCGTCGCCTGCAGTTGACTTGTATTCGTTTGAACGTGCTCTGGGGGATCCTCGAAATGGTGCCCCAGCCCGTTGCCAGTCAGAAGTCCTGCCGTTCTCGGCGCAGGGCGAAGTCAAGCGTTAAGGCCGCAGCAGCGGCACCTGCAGCACCAGCGGCAGCAACTGCAGCAGCAGATGCAGCTGCAATGCCTGCTGCAGAATCTGTTGTAGTTTCACCTGAAACGCCATCAGCAGCTCCACCTGCTGCTCCAGCTGCACCGAGTGAAGCAGCTGGTAGAGTTGAAACAGATGGAGCAGCTACATCGTCTATGCAACGTACGGGGGCGTTGTTCACGTCTGCTTCTGGGGAATCTTTTTCAGGTTCTTTACAAGCTCCGAGGCCAGAAGAGGCTACAGCGTTTGAGGGGCGTTGCATCGCTCCTCTAGGTGTGAGGAAGAAACACACAGAGAATGTATGCTGGGGGGAAAGCAGTTCGCTGCTGCCTTTGGTGCCAACACCACTGGCATGCAGGCTGATACAGAAGTTGTTGTGGGCTTACAACTCGAGGAGGTGGGGTGTGAGGCCCCCCGTACTGCTGCACGGCGTGCCGGGTAGCGGGAAGAGTTCATATATACGCTGGCTGGCTCAAACCGTAGGAATGTCGAGGCCGCCTGTCAGTCTCTTTCTAGACCAACAAACAGAAGCTAAGGACCTTGTCGGTGAGGCGAACTCACAAGCACTTCCTTTATCCACCCTAAACTATGAAAGCCTAGACCCTGCTGCCGCCACGTAGCCTGATTGATGTTCTGTGCATATGTTTTGTTTGGTGCATATATACTACGTAGTTTTTTCTGAGGGAAGTGTAGGGCCCCCGGGGGGTTGCCAGCCGCCGACAGCCAGAGCCACAGCCTCAGCTGTGATAGTTTAGTCGAGTTCAGGTCATATGCTCGGGCGTTGCTCTTCTCTGTTGGTCGGGCTTAGAGGCCAACCGGTGCCTGGCAGTTGCTGCGTTTAGGGGTATGCATAATGCATGCATGCGTGCTGCTGCTGCTGCTGCTGCTGCTGCTGCTGTTTTGCATTGACTGCAGGGTCGTGGGTCTGTGGGCGGCGAGCTGGCGAGTTTGAGTGGCAGGAGGGGATCCTGACGCGCTGCGTGCGAGAGGGGCGGTGGATAGTGATAGAGCAGTTGCAGCAGCTGGCACAGGACGTGCATGCGCTGCTGCACGGCCTCACAGCAACAGGTTGCCTGACAGTTCACGAGCAGCAGCAGGAGCTCCGCGTACACCCAGACTTTGCCCTTTTCGCTACGCTAGCAACACCCGAGCGCCATGTTCGCAGCAGCAAACGTCGCAAAGCAGCAGCAGCAGCAGCAGCAACAGCAGCAGCAGATGAAAGTACAACTGAAGAGCGACGAGACGAGTGTATTGATGTGGCCTTGACGGCTCCGCCGCCTCCTCTGTCACCTCTGTTAGAGTCCTGGGTGTTGCTGCACGTGCCCCCTCCTTCAGCAGCAGACATTCATCAGATTGTTGTTCATTCTTTTCCCGCAGTTGCTCCTGTTGCTTCGAGGCTCCAGAAGGCCTTCAATGCTGCAGCAGCAACTGCAGCAGCAGGCCTCGCCAGGCCGGGATTGCCACCGCCCAAGGCGGCCCGCCTGCCGCAGCTGAGGGACTTTGTGAAACTCTGTAGACGGCTGCAGGTGCTAGCAGCTGACAGCAGCAACAGCAATTGCAGCAGCAGCAGCAGCAGCAACAGTACGAGTATCTTTGAGGGGTTTCTGACTGAGCGGCTGAGGCTACGAGTAGTAGAAGAGGCAGCAGCAGTCTTGCTGGGTCACCTAAGTGATAGAATGCTGCGACTGCGTGCTGCTGTCGCCTTTGCTGCTTTGTGGGATGTGCATGAAGAGCAGGTGCAGGCCCTGCTGTTCAGCCAGAGGCCGATGCTGCGCGAGACGCCAGAGGCCTTTCAGGTGGGGCCGTATCTCTTGCCCAAGTTGAATACCCCTCAGGGGCCCCCCAGCGACAACACCGATACGGCTGACGATGACATTCTCGCACTGGGGGGGGACCCAGAGGCAGCAGCAGCTGCAGCAGCGGGAGCAGGAGCTGGCTTTGTTGCTGAGGGTATGGAGGAGGATGCTGAAGGATCGGCTCTGCTGACTGGGCAGCAGCTGCGGCTGGTGCAGCAGGCAGGAGCTGCATTGTATGCGGGGGAGCCAATGTTGTTTGTGGGGGATACGGGGGCAGGCAAGACGTTCATAGTATCTTACTTAGCCGAGCGACTGGGGAGAGATCTTATTGTTGTGAATTTGCATCGACAGAGTGAAGGCGAAGACCTCATTGGCCGCTGGGTACCGAGACACCCCCCCCACGAGGCGGAGCACTTGTGGCGTCAGCTGCTGCAGAACGCCACGCTGATGCTCGGTGCTCCGGCAGCAGAAGGAGCAACAGAGGCCCCAGACGGTGACAGCGATGCCGATGCCCCCAAACTCAAGAAACGCAAGCAGCAGCAACAGCAGCAGCAGCAGCAGAAGGGGCGAGGATCCAGCGTCATCGAGTCTATGAGGCAGATGATGGTGCGGGTGACCCGTGGGGGCTCCCGCTTGTTGCAACGAGAGGCGTACGTAGCGCTGCTCAGGCTTGCTGCTGCAGCGAACAGCGCTCTGCTGCAGCTGCTGCGGCAGTGTGGCAACATGCTGCCAATGGTCTGCACCACACCGCACAAGCAGCAGCAGAAGCAGCAGCAGGAACAGCAGGGAGAGCGCGTGACAGCAGGTGAGCTGATGGCACGGTGTACGGAGCTGCAGGCCTCTCTCTCTACTCTATTGGAGGACCCTGCCCTCAGCGACTGTAGTGCGGCTACACCGCGGAAGTTTGATTCCCTCGTTGACGCCTGCGGCTTACGAAAGTTCTTGCCTGCTGCTGGTGAGGAGTCGGAGGCAGCAGCAACAGCAGCAGCTGCAGCACCTGGGGGGGCCCTCAAGCGGCGAAGTCAGCTGCATTTTGTGTTCACTGAGGGCCCCTTGGTCGAAGCAGTGAGGACGGGAAAGTGGCTGCTGCTAGATGAAATAAATTTGGCTCCGCCTGATCTGCTTCAGCGGCTGCTGGGGCTGCTGGAGGAGCCAGATGAGCCGCTGCTGCTACTCGAGGGGGGCAAGCCACGCCGGGTGTACAGACACCCGAACTTTCGCGTTTTTGCATGTATGAACCCCCCCATCCTCGCGCCGCCACTCAGAATGGCGGAACACAAATTATCTTTTGAGGACGAACAGGAGCCCCACGACGCAGACGAGGCCCTGCAGCAGCAGGAACAGCAGCAGCAGCAAGAAAAGCAGGTGGTTTCAGATGCGTCCGCGGGTGTGGGGAAGAGAGAACTGCCTGCTGAAGTGCGGCAGCGTTTTACGGAGTTGTATGTAGACGAGACGGAGTGCCTTGAGGACATAACTACAGTTGTTGATGCCCATTTGCGGGCCTTGAGCGCTGATCCACCTTCTCGGCTGGTAGCTGAGGTGTACGTACACCTCAAATATCTTGCGGAGGCGGGTCAGCTCTTAGACGGTAACAACAAAACCCCATGTTACTCCCTGCGGACACTTTCACGTTCGCTGCTGCATGCAGCTGCTGTGGCCCGCAGGCCTGTGCGGCCCATGCAGCTTCGTGCTGCATTGAAAGATGGTTTCCTTGCTTTGTTCGGCTCCTCACTGAACCCCCTTAGCGCCGCGAGAGTTGAGAGGGTTTTAACAAAGGCCTTTAAAGAAGGCGCCCCGCATCCCCCTGCCAGGGGGAATCCAGCTGCTCGTGGTGGGCAGCAGCAGCAGCAGCAGCAGCAGTTGCTGCAGCTCCAGCTGCTGCCTGCAGTACCAGGCGAAGACGGCCACGTGGCAGTTGAAGGATTTATTATCCGCAGAGGTCCGGAGGCTTCACAACTAGTGCATGCATTGCATATACATGTCACCACGGTTGTATATATATATATATATATATATATATATATATATATATATATATATATATATATATATATATATATTCAGGTGTATGTATAGATAATGTGCATGCGCGTGTGTATGAATGTACATAAGCACATCACAATATACAGCTGGAATTGTACATTTCATGCAATGTGTATATAGAGGGAAACCGAAGGACAAGAGGGAGTGAGGGTATGTGGTGGCGTAGCGGGGTTTGTTTGTCGCTGTCTGCTTTGTGGGTGCGTAGGGGGGGAGCCGATCGACGTGGATGCGCTGAAGAGGAGGTTTGTGTTGACGCCGAATTCCGAGGTGTACGTACACCGCGTGCTGCGGCTTCTGAGCGGGAGCCGCTGCGCGCTGCTGCTAGAAGGGCCAACGTCCTGCGGCAAGACTTCTTTGGTTTCTTTTTTGGCAGCAGCAACGGGCCACAAGTGCATTCGAATCAACAACCATGAAAACACAGATATTCAGGATTATGTGGGTAGCTATGCCCCAGACGCTGAGGGTAGACTTGTCTTTGCTGAGGGGCCCCTAACCCTTGCAGTCCGCCACGGCTGGTGGGTCCTCATAGATGAGCTCAACCTCGCCCCCTCCGACGTCCTAGAGGGTACGCAACGCACGCTGGCTGCTGCTGCTGCTGCTGGTGCTGCTGGTGCTGCTGCTGATGGTGCTGGCGCTGCTGCTGGTGCTGCTGCTGGTGCTGCTGCTGGTGCTGCTGCTGGTGCTGGTTGTGCTGCTGCTACTACTACGACCATTCCTAGTGCAGGGTTTCAAGGATGGAGCCGATTGAGGTCCCGGGTACCGCTGCAGCTGTATGCGCTCTTGCTGCTGCTGCTGCTGCTGCTGCTGCTGTTGCTGCTTACGTGTATGCAGCGCTGAACCGTTTGCTGGACAGCAACCGCGAGTTGATACTGCCTGCAACGGGGGAGGTAGTGAGGGCACATAGGGACTTTCAGTTGTTTGGGACGCAGAACCCTGCAGGCATTGGGGTGTATGGGGGCCGCAAGGTACTGAGCAGGGCGCTAGCGAACCGCTTCTTGCAGATGCAGATGACACAGTTTGCCACAGAAGATCTCAGGCAAATCCTTCTAACCCGTTGCAGTCTGCCGCTCTCGAGGGTTGAGCCCATGCTTCGGGTGTACACGGACCTGCAGCAGCGCCGCGCAAACAGCTCTGTAGGCCCCGTTCTCTGCTGCTGTCCTGCCCCCTTCTCCTTATCATATACACTAGCGTCGCCTGCTGCGAGCGAATACTGCTGCTGACAGCAGCACCAAAGAGGCAGACAGGAGTGAAGGGGCAGAAGAAAGCCTTGGGGAGCCTCGAACTGCTGCTGCTGCTGCTGCTGCTGCTGTTGTGCTTCTGTGCTGCAGGTCTTCTTTGGTGCGCACGGCTTCATGACGATCCGCGACCTCATCAGATGGGGCCGCCGCGTAGGGAATTCCCCCTTCCAGCACATGCTGCAGCAGCAGCAGCAGCAGCAGCAACGCAAGCAGCAGCAAGAGCAGCAGGAGCAGGTGCAAGAATATGCGCCAATGTCCTTTGAAGAGGTGGCATTGGAGGGCTGGCTGCTGGTGGGGGAGAGGCTCCGCACAGAAGAAGACAGAGCTGTTGTTCGTGCTTCGTTAGAGCGTCACTGCTTGGGGTCAACACCAGCAAAACCCAAACACCTGCAGGTCAATTTCTCTACAGACCCATATGTCTTGGCCTTTCGTCGCCTGCTGCACAGAAAGGTTCAGCGCTGCTTGCAGCAGCAGCAAGTAGCAGCAGACGCAGCAGCACACGCAGCGGCAGCTGCCGCACGCGCGGCTGCTCTGAGCGAGGCCCCGGAAGCTGTGCGCAGGGAAGCTGAGGCAGCAGCAGCGACTGCAGCAGCAACTGCAACAGCAGCTGCTGCTGCTGCAACGGAGCTGCCCGCCTTCCTTCCCTTCTCCTTCAATGCTGCTTCCCTCAGGCTTCTAGGCTTGACGCTGAGGGCGCTGGTAGCGGAAGAAAATTTGTTGCTTGTTGGAGACACAGGCTCAGGCAAGACTGCTGTATGCGAGTTGATTGCGTGGACGCTGCAGCAGCAGCAGCAACACCAGCAGCAACCGCAACATGGGCAGGAGCAGCAGCAGCAGCAGCAGGGGGAGGAGGATATGACAGCGCTCGAAAGGGGGCTGGTACAGCGTCTGTCTCCCAATGGCATGTTTGTCTATAACTGTCACCTACAGATGGAAGCCTCTGAGCTACTCGGCTGCATGAGTCCTGTGCATCAAGGCGAGCTGCTGCAGCAGCAGCATCACGCTGCTGCACTGCAGCAAGAGATTCTGCACATGGTCGAGCAGCCTCCTTCTCCTGACGACTTGCTACCGAACTGGCGGCAGCTGAGGCATACTGCAGCAGCAGCAAAAGGAGCAGCATCAACAGCAGCAGCAGGGGGCAACTTGTCTGAGGAGGAGTGTGTGAGAACCAGTGGTCTGGTGTTGCGCTTCTACGAGCTGCTGCAGGCAGCAGCAGCAGACGTCGTCATTTGTCTAAGAGCCCACAAGGAAAGGGGGGGACTAGAGATGGGGGACGAGGACACCAACCTCTTTTTCAGGGCTCTTAGCAAGGCAGCCAAACAGGCACAGCAGCAGCTGCTGCAGGAGACAGATGCAGCTGCAGCAGATGCCGCTCAAAAAAAGACAGAACTCAGCCAGCAGGTAGAAACAGCGAGACGTACACTACAGCATGAACAAAGCAAACACCAGCAGCTGCTGCAGAAGCTGCAGCAGCAAGAGCAGGTGGAGGAGCAGCAGAAGCGGCAGCCGTTGCCCCAAAAGGGAGAGAAGAAAGAACAGGGCCTCTTTGATGCTGCTAGAAGACAGCAACTTCACGCGCAGCAGCAGGATCATCAGGAACAGCAAGAGGAGCAGCAGCAACAGCAACAGCAGCAGCAGGAGGGCAAGCTGGCAGGAAAGAAGAGGCGGAAGGGGACACGAAACAGAGCAGCAAAAGAGACAGCAGCTTCGGTGCAGCAGGAGTTTGAGGATGCAGCACAGAAGAGGCTCAGGAGGACATCCCTGAGCTCAGACTCCGCTGCAGCAGCAACAGCAGCAGACGCTGCAGCAGCAACAGCAGCAGACGCTGCAGCACGCGCTCGACAGGGAGAACCAGATGCAGCTGCCGCTGTACATGAAGCTGTTGCTGCAGAAGGCACCGGCAACCCAAATGACGCAGAAACAGACATTGGTTCAGCTGCAGCAACAAAAGAAGCTCTTGTGGCTGCTGTTGCTGCTGCTGCTGCCGCTGTAGCATCAGCTGAGGAGGCGGTTGCGTCGAGTGTGTCAGCGGATGCTGCTGCTGCTGTTGCTGTCGCTGGGCTGCGTGCTGCAACAGGTGCTGCAGCAGCTATAGTGAAAGCATATACGGAGAAGCTGCAGCTGCGTTGTGCTGCTTGGCGTGATGCATGCAAGAGGACACGCAGCTTGTTTTGTTGGAGAGATGGGCCCCTAATCAAAGCTATGAAGGCTGGAGCTCTCTTTCTATTGGATGAGGCCTCGCTGGGGCAAGATGCAGTACTGGAGCGTCTTAATTCCCTTCTTGAGGACGGAAAACACATACTTCTCACTGAACAAGGTGCTGCAGCAGGTGCCGTTTCCACTGCTCCTGCTGCTGCTGCTGCTGCTGCTGCTGCGGATGGCAGCGCAAACACCGCAGCAACAGCAACAGCACAAGGTGCAGCTGCCGCAGCAACAGAAGGAGTGGAAGTACACGCAGCACCTGGGTTTCGCTTTATTGCAACAATGAATCCTGGAGGAGACTACGGCAAACGTGAGCTTTCCCCAGCGCTGAGGAACAGGCTAACAGAGGTGTATGTACCGGCCTTCAGCTTCGAGGCCCCAGATGCTGTGCTGCTGGTGCTGCAGCGGCTGCAGCACACCTGTCTCCGCGGGCTGCAGCTGCCGTACGCAGCAGAAGCCCTCGCGAAGAAACATGAGCAGCCACAGGACTGCACCGAGATGCAGCAGGAGCTGCTGCAGCTGCAGCATCTGCAGCAGCAGCAACCAGACGGGTCGCAGCAGGACCAGCCCCTTAGCTGCATCGCTATCCGGCTGGTGCTGCTGCTGAGGTGGGTGCGGCAGCACATAAAGCAGCCGCTCTCTATCCGTGATGCTTTGTGCTGGATTTGTTTCATTCATCGTTTTGTAGCTTCTCAGCTGCATGCAACCTCAAACCCAACAAAAGAAGGAGCAGCAACAGCAGCAGCTCGGTGGGCAGTGCAGGGGTTGATGCACGGCGGCTGTCTGCTGCTTCTCGATGGCCTAGGTGTGGGAGCAGATATGCAGCTTCCACAGCAACAGCTGGAGGCTCTCGCGCAGCGCTACTTGGAGGTCGAGGCAAGCCTAGCTACGCTTGCAGCACCACACAGGTCTCAGCTGGAGAGCGAGGACCAACAGAAGCGGCTGCAGCAGCTGCAACAACAGCTGCAGCAGCAAGTTACAGAGGCAGCTGCTCATCCCTCACGAAGGCCCCATTTGGGGGTCTTGCTGCTTCTCAAAACGCATGCATGCGGCCTTTACAGGGACTTGGGCTTGTACAGATACCCTGACCTTCAGAGGCAGCAGGGGGAGCAGCAGAAGCGGCAGGTGGAGGAGCAGCAGCAGAACCATCAGGAGGTGTTAGGCCCATGCTGGAGAGAGACGTGCGCAGCCTTTGACGAGGGGGGCTTCGCGTGGGTATCTGCTGCTTTTGCTGCTCGGCGCATTGGTAGCAGTCTACAGGATGAGGAGCAGCTGCAGTTGGGGCCCTTCAGTCTTGCTGCTTTCAGGCAGGCATCTGATAAGGTGATAGGAAGCAGAAACGTGGAGCAGCAGCAGCAGCAGCAGCAGCAAGAGCAGCAGAAGCAACAGCTGCAGCCGGTAGATGAGCTCCCGCAGGTCATCCAGTCACCCTCAGTACGGAGGTCTCTAGGACGGCTGCTGCGTTGTTTGCTGCTGCTTCAGCAGCAGCTGCAGCAGCAGCAGCCTGGGGGCTGCCTGGGGAGCAGCTCAGGGCGGCATGCGGTTCTCCTTGAGGGGCCCCCTGGGGCTGGAAAGACTTTTGTTGTGGGGCTGTTGGCTCGGCTATGCGGGCGGCAGCTGGTGCGCATAAACCTCAGCCAAGACACAGAGCTGGGGGACTTGTTGGGAGCTGTTGTACCTGCAGCAGACCTCGATGACGATGAGAGCAACACACAAACCACCTGCAACATTCAGCAGCAGATGGAGCAGCTAGAAGGAGAAGCAGACAAGAACACACAGACACCACCCATAGAAAGAAAGAAACCGCCTTTTGTGTAAGTATTTTGATATATGTGTGTACATGTTATATGTGTGTTCACATAGGAATCTCTATAAGGTGTGCGGGCAGCTGAGATACAAGTGAAGAGTAATCTCTGCGGTTTTCTCTGTTGCGGTCGCTGCAAGGATAGCTGTGATTTCATATGGGGTTCTGCAAGAGCAGCCAGATGCCTGTGCATGCGTTTTCGCTTGCTTTCTGCATGCATCAGAGCAGACGGCTTCGCCTGCATCTCTGCATGCCTGGCTCATGCACCAGTACATGTGTGTGTTGCACCATTGCATGCGTCTTTGGGCCTGTGGACTCGTTGTCTGTGTTTCTGCATGCATGCATGCAGAAACACAGACATTTCTGCATGCATGCATGCATGCATGCATGCAAGGCTCGCGTTCAGCTGCGTTTTCTGTGCGTTTTCAGGTGGACAGACGGGGTCTTGACGCGCAGTTTGCGGGCGGGGCATTGGGTGCTGCTGGATGAGTTGAACTTAGCGCCGCAGCAAACTCTAGAGGGCCTCAACCCTCTCCTAGACCACCGCCGTTGCATATATCTCCCCACCCCTGAGGACCCTGTAGCCGACAAGACGGGGACACGCAGCAGCAAGTCTTCCTCCTCCTCCTCCTCTGCAGCAACAAAAAAGGATGCGGCAGTGTACGCACCACCAGGATTTGTGCTCTTCGCGACGCAGAACCCACACGCTACAACAGCAGCTGCAGCAGGAACAGCAACTACAGGGCGTGGAGGTGTGCAGGGGAGCAGCGGCGGAGACGAGGAGGAGCTAACAGAAGTGGGGATAGAGGCGGCTCTGCGTCGACTGGGGTTGCCCGCTGATCTGCAGCACACGCGTCTTGCCTCTGTCTCTAAACGGAAGGGAGACAGCAGCAACAATGCCAGCAGCAGAGCAGTGGAGGGCCGCAAGGGTTTGCCTCAGTCCCTTCTCAACAGATTCTGCAGGGTCAGGGTGGATGAGATGCTTGAGGCAGACATGGTTGCCATTGCTCACAAACTACTAACCTGGCTCCACTATCAGCAGCAACAGGAGCAGGAGCAGCAGCCGCGACAGAACCAGCAGCAGCAGCAGCAGCAGCCGCTGCCGCAGCGGTCGCAGCAGCAGCACCAGGGGGAGCAGCAAGCGCAGCAGCGCGAAGCAGAGAAGCGGACTCTGGTCTCGCAGAGCGCCGCCATGGTGCCACAGCTAGGGCCGCAACAAGGGGAGCAGCAGCTGATGCTGCTGAGTGCATGCATTGTGCGGTGCGTCCGCCTGCTGGGGCAGCTGGGGGCAGAGAGGCCCTTTAGAGGCCTCACAGACTCTGTCTACAACCTGAGAGACGCAATGCGGATTATAAAACTCTATGCGCTCAGGGTAAGAGCTGCTGGTGCTGCCCTTGCTGCAGCGTCCACCGCTGTTGCTATCAACACAGCTGTCGCTCCCGTTCGCGCGTTTGCTGCTGCCGCTGCTGCTGCTGCTGGAGCGGCTGTTGCTGCTGCAGTTGCTGCAGAAGCCTGATGGAGGGGCAGGCAGCCTGGAGAAATGTTGTCTTCATCATCACGTGTGTTGCGGTGCCCTCTTTGTCTTTTGTTTTCAGCTGCCAACCGGCGACCCGCGTGCGGCCGTCACCGTGGCGCTGCTGTCGCGCCTGCGGAGCCGTGAAGACCTGGGTGCAGCAGCGCACCTGGTTTCTTTGTGTTTTCCTCTCAGACGTTTCCCGCTGCTGCAGCAGCATACACGTGCGCTGCAGCAGCAGGACAAACAACAGCAGAAGGAACCAGTGGCAGCTGCCCTCGACGCCGTTGCTGCACTCCTGCGCCCTGGAGTAACGCCTGCTGCGGTGTTGCATGCTGTGCAGCGGCATGCGCTGCCGTCTATAGAGAGTTTTGCTGATGCGTTTGAGGGGCGGCAGCCCGTTGATCTAGTAGTGAGGGATAATTTCGTCTCCTTTGGAGATATGGAGCTGACCCAGCAAGCAGCAGCGCCTGTAGACGTGGGGGAGCAGCAGCAGCAGCAGATGCAGACAACAGAGCAGCAAAAAGGAGGGAAACTCTGTGGGCTGCTCTTGCATTCCCAGAGAATCTGCGTCTCTGCTGTTGCAGCAGCGCTAACAGCAGGATTCCCTGTTCTGCTTACTGGCGAGAGAGGCGCAGGTGAGGGGATTTGCCTCTTCCCTCTGTTTCTGTGTGCCCGTGCTTGTGTCCCTGCTTGTGCGTGGCTCGCTCTCATCGCTCTCGTTGCTGATTGTTTTCTTCTGTCGTTCTGCATCGCCTGTCTGTATGCCTGGTCGTTGTCTCTGGGCGTGCGCTTTGGTGCAGCACAGCAGCAAGGGACAGAAATGTGTGAATGGCTTGTCTCTTCTCTGGGTCGTAGGTGTGTGATTAGTAGGAGAAGACAGTGCTGCTTGGGTCTCATTCATGCATCCCTTGCTTCTGCTGCTGCTGCTGCTGTTGCTGCTGCTGCAGGCAAGGCGAGCATCGTGAGGTGGCTGGCGGCTGCATGCGGCGCGACGTTGTGCGAGGTGCAACTGGGGCCCTCTGTAGACACGTCAGACCTGCTTGGGGTGTACAGACAAATCCAGCCCAGACAAAGGCTTCTTCAGGCCGCCCAGGCAGCGCAACAGGTTGCGGACTGTCTGCTGCAGCAACCGTTGCAGCAACATCAGCAACAGCCACATGTGCAGCAGCAGCAGCAGCACTTGAAGGACATGTGTGCTGCTGTTGGAGCAGTACGGCAGAAGCTGATAGAGGCCGCGGAGTTGAATATCATACCTGTCTCAGAGAATGAGGAGAGTATGGCGCGTGAGATGCAGCCGATGACGCTACTGCAACAGATTGCTGCAGCTACAGCCGCATTGCTTGAGGGTTGTGACGCGGCTGCTATGTCCTTGCTGGCTCCCTGTAGTGGCAAGGATGCTGCAGGGGTCGAGGCAGTGCGTGCTGTGCTGCAGCGGCGCAGCCGAAAGGCCATGCGGCTGCTGCAGCAGGGCTGCGCTTTGGGCGGCCTGCATCCCGTAGGGTCTGCTGCAGCAGGAACGTCAGCAGCAGCAGGGGCTGAGGAGGAGATATCGCGTTTTGAGTGGGCAGACAGTGCACTTGTGGATGCTGTACGACGCGGCCATTGGCTGCTGCTGAGGAGTGCTCACCTCTGCAGCGCCTCAGTTCTAGACAGGCTCAATGCGTTGTTAGAAGACGGCGGCAGTTTATTACTAACTGAAGGGGGCCCCCCGAGAGAGGTGAAGAGACACCCCAATTTCCGAATTCTCTTCACAGCTGAGGCTGCCGGCTCATGCAGGCTGTCCGCTGCACTGAGAAACAGATGCTGCGAGGTGTACGTGCACCCGCCAGGCACAGCAGCAGCAACAGGAACAGCCGCACAAGCAGACCCACCAGACCGAGCAACCCAAACAACGGCCAACCATACTAGAGAGGAATGCGCTCTAGACACAGGGGAAAGACCAGGGGTAGCGCCAGCAACAGCAACAGCAACAGCAGCAGCAGCAGCGAGGCAGCCCTTGCTGCTGCTGGAAAGGCTGACGGAGCGGCTGCTAAGAAGTCTTGCAGCTCTCCTGATGGACCGTGGGACTTCTGCTGCAGCGGCGACAGGAGGAGACACAGAGCTGCAAGCGGTGCTGTCTCGCTGGTCTGCGTCCTTGCTGACGGCAGAGGAAGAACTCGAGGGAGATCACGGGGGAGGCAAGGCAAAGTCTACAGCAGGTGCAACAGCAGCAAGCGCAACACTCCGCGTCGTGGGTGTTTTCATCAGTTATTGTTGCAGCAAGGCTTACTGCAGCACCGGCAACAGCAGCAGCGTACGCCTCTGTCCTCTTTTGCTACAGGACAGCTACAGATTACTGCTGGCAAGCGATAGGGGTCTGCCGCTGGCAGCAGCAGAAGTCATGTCTTTGCAGCATGCAGCAATGCAGCTGCTGCTGCAGCTGCTGGGGAACGAATCCGTGCTATCTCAGTTTGCTCTTGTGGCACAGTCTTCGCTGTTTGACGCTCCGCTGCAGCACCAAGCGCAGCAGGAAGTGCAGCAGCAAGCCCAGCAGCTGCAACAGCAGAAAGGCACACCACGGGACAGCAGCAGCGATGTAGTTGCTGCGGGGCTCCGAGACATCCGCGCTGACCTGGGAGAGACGGCTGCTGCTGCTGGCCTTGCCGGGCTGCAGGCACTCGCTTGCAGAGTCGCAGGAAAGAGCAACAGAGACAGAGCAGCAGCAGCAGCAGCAAGCTGGAGATGTCTACAGGGTTGGGGCAGCGCCTATGCAGCTGCTGGAAATGTGGCAGCTTCAGATAGAGGAATTTCGTCAGCAGCAGTAACAGGGACAACGCAAACAGCAGCCGCAGCAGCAGCAGCAGCAGCAGCAACGGCAGGTTCAACAGCGGACATGGATCTAGATGGCAGTGTATCTGTGCAGACGCTTTTCCAGTGTTTTCTGTGGCAGTACACGGCAGCGTTGGATTCTTCAGCCGTATGGCGCTTGCTGCTGCTGCAGCTGTTGGCAGCTTGCTGCTGCTGCTGTTCAGTCTCCAGCATGGGGGAAGCCAGCAGCAGCTCTGCAGACGGCGGTGACCATATGCAACAGGACGACGACTGGGTTATCCTACGGGGAGCTGTCGAGCGGCATGTGCTTTTGAATCAAGAACGCAGCAGCAACAGCAGCAGCAGCAGCAGCAGCANCAGCAGCAGCAGCAGCAGCAGCACCCGCGAGGGACTGCTAGCTAGGTCTGTTGCAAGTGAGGTCTCGCTCATGGGGAGTGTTGTTGCTGCTTGCGCTGAGAGGGCTGAGAGGGGGCTTCCGCTGCTCGCTGCAGCAGTGCGCCACTTTATGTGGAGTGCAGCTGATGCAGAAGATTTCGCTGCGCGTCTCCGTGTGCTGCAGCAGCTGCAGCAAGACACACTGCAACAGCAACAGCCACTGCGGCAACGGCAGCGAAAAGCAACTGTCCACTACCTCGCTGCCGCATGCAGTGCACTACATGATATCGTGCAGGGGCCTCTGCTGCCGCCCGGTGCTGCAGCAGCTGCAACTACTCTAGTTGCAGCTGCACAGGCACACGGCCAGTCCTTCCTCTACACAGCCGCTAGCCTATTAGGAACTTTCTCGTCCTTGGAGACACGATATCTCAGCGGCAGCAGTGACGAGTCGCCTTCGCTGCAGAAGCAACAGCAGCAGATGCAGCAGCAGGAGCTACTGCGCGAGGTAGTTCACTTGCTCCGCAGTTCGTGTACAGCGCTTCTGATGCCTGAGCGGCTGCTGCTACTGCATGCGCAGAAACGCAGCAAGGGGCTATCCACAGAGTGCCCGCGCTGCAGCCTAGAAGGCCGAGAGTACTTCTGGTGTCTCTTGTTTGCTTACGCATGGCCTGGAAAGGGGCAGCATCAGGAGCAACTGGATGAGCTGCAGCAGGAGTTGGTGCCGCACGAGCTGCTAGAGGAACAGAATGAAGCAGAGAAGATTTCACTCGGGGAGTTGATGCAGCGTGTGTTTGAAGGTCTCCGCCGTCTATCAAGCTCTACGGTGTCTGCAGCTGACGGGGCTCTCTGCTCGCTTGCTCGGCAAGCCGGTGGCGGGCTGCTGCCGCTGCCTGCTGCTGCTGAGGTCTTGGCTGGGAGCCTTGCGCGGCAGTGTAAGCATCTGGCCCGCTGCTTTAGCTTGTGGGCAGAGCTGCTGCAGCTGCTGGCTCTCCCTGTTTGCGGTAGATGCGGCTATGTTGCTGCAGCAGAGAACGAAAGTAGCAGAGGCAGAAGCAACAGCAGTAGCACCAAACGGCAGCAACTCCTCAGAAGCGAGGAAAGGATGCAGATAGCCTTGGAGCGGCATGGAGGTGTACTGTCTCTGCTGTTTAGACTCTTTGGTGAAAGCCTTCAGGATTTTGCTGCAGCAGCAGGAGAAACTGCTGCTGCGATGGGAAACCTCGATGGCTCGGAGGACTGGGATTGGGTAGCAACCGCAGTGACAACGTCTCCAGCAGCAGATGTTGTTGCTGCTGAGCTCCTGCAGCCACTCGGTTGCATGCGCGCAACGTTGCGGCGTGCAAGCCGTATTGTGGGGAGCTTTCCGGCAACTGAGAGAGGCGGGGAATCGCTGCGTTTGCTGGAGGCGAGGAAGCAGCAGCAGCACCACCAGCTGGTACCGGAAAGCGATGAATCTGCTGCTGCAGCTGTTGCTGGTACTGATACAGTGTCCTGCAACAGCTGGATGTGTCTGCTTCCTCTTCAGCTGGGGCAACACGAGGCACAGACAGTGCGGGGTTGGCTGCTACGAGAGTTGCTGCATGCAGCAACCCTTATGGCCTCCTCGGGTTCTGGGCCCGGAGAAGCTGCAGAAGCCACAGATACAGCAGCAGCAGGCGCAGCAACAACAGGAACAACTGAGGAGCGACGAATGGCTGCATTTTCGCGGCGTTTTGCATGCACAGCCCCGTCTTTAGACTGGGCCTTCGCCTTATTGTTGCACTCAGGACGCCATGCATTTGGCCGTGCCAGTGTAGGAACATCTCAGCAGCAGCGCCAGCGGCAAGATCATCAGCAGCAGCTGGTTCAAAGCAAATCATTGCTGCTGCATGCGCCGGCGTTGCATGCGCTGTTGCTCAGCAGCTGCGTTCTGCGGGCTGAGGGCCGTGAAGGGGCAGCAGAGAGCCTTGAAGCTAAGGTCGGCGAGGCTCTGCTCCCTGCTCACCAGCCACAGCCACCAACAGCAGCAGGCTCAGCAACTGCCGCTGCTGTACCTTTTCTGTTGAACGGCGCAGCCAGTAGAATAGCGGCATTACGCGCAGCAGCTGCTGCAGAGGGACGTATCGACAGCAAGCAGCAGCGCTGGGTGTCTCTAAGCAGCAGCGCGGTTGTCTCCGTTGGCGCATTGCAGGCGCAGCTGGCAGCAGCCTCTGCAGTGCAGTTGGGTCTGCAGCATGCAGCCGAGCTGATGCTGCTGAATCTGTGGATGCAACCGCATAGAGAAGAGGAGAGAAGGTCTGCTGGCGTTCCTGATGGTCACGCGGGCCCCGGATATTTCAGGGCTGCCACTGCTCTGTCTCTGGCGTTGGAACGCGCTGCACAGACACAGCTGCAGCAACAGCAGGAAGTTCTGCCCCTCTTCACCCTCCCCCCAGCTGCAGTTTCTCTGCTGTCTTCCGAGGGTCCTTCGAGCTCGTGCAGTGCAGCTGCCAAGCCAATACCCGTTCCGCCAGCTCTGGTGGATGCTTCTGCAGTGCTTACGGCCGCTCTCTGGCAGCAGAAGCAGAAGCAGCAGCACGAGCAGAAGCGCAAGGAAGCTGTTGGGCTCCAGCATCTACGGCTTGCTACATGCGCTGCCGTCGAGGTCTTGTCTTTGATGTGGCGGACGGAGCTGGATATACACTGCAACGACGCCTTGGGCCTCCAGGGTGCTCTCTTTCATCAGCAGCTGCTGCACGATGCATGCGCGCCAGGGAAAGATGCAAACGCACCAGGAGCAACAGCAGCAATGGCAGCAGGGCGTCCGAAAGGTCCAGTTGTCTTGCTCACACAGCAGGCCTTGGACCGTCTTGCAGAAACAGCAGGAGGGCTTCGTGGCGCAGCCGCTGCCACAGCAACGACAACAACAGCTGCTCCGCTGGGGCGCGTGGAACGGCCGATGCAACTGCAGGAGACAGTGAGCGTTGGCGGCAGCTCTACCTACGCTGCTCGCATTGTTGCAGAGGTGCAGCAGCACGCCACTGTGTCTTCAGCCTGTGCATGCTTCATCGTGCTACAACGGCTGCAACGCCAGCTGCAACGCCTCGACGCAGACAGAAGACGGGCCTGCCGGTTGCTGGAGATGGGCATCTGCGCGGAGGAGACCGAGGCACATGGGGATGCTCGCACCACTTCAGCAACTGCAGCAGCTGTCGCAGTCGCAGGAACGGGAACAACGGCAACTGCTGCCGCTGCTGAGTGGGCAGCAGTCCTGGGTTTTGCTGCTGCTCTATGGTCATTCTGCGGGCCGCTGCGGGAGAGGGACTCTGAATTTTCGACCGACATTCAGACAGACCAAGCGGTACAGCGAGATGCTTGGGCGCCCGCAGCATCTGCTGCGGTCTTGAGTGCACTCAGGGACGCCTGGGCTAGCCTTGCTGGCTTTCTCGGTGCTGGCACTGTCACGGGAGCTTCAACAGGAGCAAACGCAAAATCAAGAGACGCAGCGAAGGCAGCAGCTGCAGGGCTGCTCACGGTTGCGAATGACTTGCAGATGAGATTAAGAGCAGCGGCAGCTCCACATGCTGCTGGCAGCGCGGAAGCAGCAACAGCAGCACGCGGTCGCAGCCTGGATGCAGGCCGGACTGCTATTGCGTCTTTGATGATGCTGCAACAGCTGCTGCAGAGGTGTGCAGAAGTCGCAGACCCGAGTGAGTTGCTGCATGGCGCCTCTGGCAAGCGGCAGCGTTCGCTGCTGCTGATGTTGCTGGGAAGATGGGCTGTCTTGAGCGCAGCAGCAGCAGCAGCAGCGGAGCTCCAGCAGCAGCGAGACGTGGCAGCTTGGCGCCAAGCCGTCCTGATGAAGTCGAAGGCCTACACATTAGAGGTAAGGCACCCCCTCGCCCCGTCGCCTGCGTTCTTTCGGCTTTGCTGAGTTTCTTTTGAGCCCCTTCAGAAGAAAGTTGTCTCGTTTGACGGCTGCTGCGGCTTCTGTGTGCGTTGCTTCTGGTTGCTGTAGACGGAGGCGCTGCTGTTGCGTGCAGCAGCTCTGGATGGCTGCGACGGCGTGCAAAGGGACCTGAGTTCGGGGATTGGTGGCCGCACATCAGCCTCTGTAGTGCTTGCCGCTGAGACTGCAACGCATGCAGATGCGATGCAGCAACTGCTCCAACAGACCAACAAAGTTGACAGTTTGCTGCAGCAGCTCACGCG
Organism: Eimeria mitis; assembly: GCF_000499745.2. NCBI lineage: Eukaryota > Apicomplexa > Conoidasida > Eucoccidiorida > Eimeriidae > Eimeria > Eimeria mitis. The sequence goes on along the minus strand of NW_024016075.1, from coordinate 15,325 downwards.
CCTTCTCCCGTTGCAGCCAACAGCTATACCGCCAGACTTGGCCCTACGCTTGCTACCCGCGGGTGCCGCTATGCCTGCAGCAGCAGAAGAGTCGGACGTAGCAGGCTCGGGGACAGATGAGGGCGAGGGAGCCACTGCTGCTCAGTTGCATGTGCTGCAACTTATAGAGCGCGGCTCGTCGGTCACTGCTGCACCTGAGGTGGCGCTAGCTGCTTGGCTAGATGGCCTTAATGAGTTTTGCTGCAACACCCTGGAGACAGAGCGGTTCGTCTGCTTCTTGCTTCGTTTCCTTTGCGCCCTACCGCCACAGTGCAGCAACAGCAGCAGCAACGGGAGCCACACCCAATTAGTTAAATGCATAGTGAAGGAGAGTGTAGACGCCACTGGCTCATCTGGATGTTATATATATATATATATATATATATATATATATATATATATATATATATATATATATATATATATATATGGGTTTTGTATGTGGCGTGTTCGGGGTATAGGTTCTAAGCAACGTTTTTTGTTTTGTCGTGCATTCAGTCCCTCTCAGCCTTCAGGGTTATTGTGTGTATTTTTGATGCAGACTTCTCTCTCTGTTGCCAGAGCTGGCGCCTTTACTGCTGGAGGCAGAGGGCGTTGCTCCTGCCGAGAAAGAGACAGGTCCCCGCTCCGCAGCTGCCTTGAGAACAGCAGCAGAAGCAGCAGCAGCGTGCAGCAGCCGCCTTGCTGCTGCCCATCCTCTCCTCCTCGCGCCTGCCGTGCGTACAGCTGCAACTGGCCTTTGGGCAGTTGCCAAAGGCCTGCTAGAGTTCGGTGAAGCCACGGACGCTCTGCAGCGCCAGCAGCAGCTGCAGCAGCAGCTGCAGCAGCGGCTGCGGGCAGCCTCGCCTGTGTACTTGGTGCTAAAGGGGGCAACATCGTTTCCGGCCCTGCCGTTTGCTTTGCTGACCGCTGAAAGCGTCGACGAGGGAACGCAGCTGCTGCAGCCGCTGCAGCGAGTGCAATGGTTGCTGCTGTGGCTACGCGCAGAGGCCGCAGCAGCAGCAGCAGCAGCAGACCGGAGAAGCCGTGGCTCAGCAGCCACTGCTCTGCTTTGTGCGACCCCGTTTGCTTCTGCGCGGGTGGCCCTGGCTGGGTTGCTGCAAGAGGTATCTCAGAAGCACCTGGCTTGGAGGAAGCAGCAGCAGATTGCAGCAGACGAGACGGCTACCTTACTGCAGCGCCTTGAGGGTCTTGTCGTTGACCGCTCAGCAGTAGCAGCAGCAGGAAAACACCGGGATGATGCAAAAGCTGCAGAGGAACTCTTCCCATGCAGCGAGGAATGGGCCCAGATGGACGAGAAGCACCAGCAGCAAGAGCTGCTGCAAATGGGGGGCTCAGAGGATCAGGAGCGCACCCAGTACACGGAATGGTGCAATCAAGTCGCCTACAACGAGCAAGCAGAAGAGGAACAGAGACAGCAGCAGCAGCAGCACACGCTGCATCACCTAGAAGGACTAACTGAGGCAGACTTGCTGCACATGTGGGGCCGCGCTGTGGATGCTGCATGTGCATGGAGCGGTTGCACCAGCAACAGCAACAGCAGCGTGCGAGCAGGCGACAGTGACCTGGAAGCAGCCGCAGCATATCGAGAAGCGCTCACGGTAAGTATGGGTCTTCTTCATATAAGCCGCATCTCAACTTGCGTGCTGAAAAACTCCGGTAAGAATGGCAAAAGCTTATGCAGAGTCAGTGTGGGTAAAGGCGTATGCACAGTGTGGGAGGAGGCAGAAGCCCATGCACTCCTTCATGCGTATATAAGAACGCAGTTGCACTGTCTCTGACTAGCCTGCGTTGCCCTCCTGTGTCTCGCTTCTGTTTTTCTTCAGGCCTCCTTCTGCATCCTGTTGAACGCACGCAATGACGGTTCAGCTACAGCTGCATCTGTGGCAGCGACCCAAGCACCAGCAGCAGCGTCAAGAGCAACGCTAGCCGAAGATGCACGGGTGCCTCCAGAACTAGACGGCCCTTGCTTTCCGCATATCCAGGCTATGCTGGCGCAGACCAAGGCCCGTTTTATAGGGGCTTCCCCGCTGCAGCAACAGCGGCAGGAGCAGCAGCTGAAGCAGCTGCTGCTTCAGGAGGACGACGCCGCAGCGGAGGCCGAGCAACAAGAGCAAGTTGACGAATCTACCACTGCCGAGGCGGATACAGACGATAGCACAACAGAACAACAGCTGCAGCAGGAACGGCTGCAGCAGCAACGGGAGCGTGCACGGAAGGTGCGCTTCGCTCAACTCTGTCGTAGCGTGTCCTTTTCTGGGAGCAGCAAGAACGTAGCGACGTCATTCTATGCGCCTGGGAACCCCGTGCTGCTGGAGCCTCTGAGCGGTCCCGTGCAGAGATTTCAGGAGGCAGCTGCTTCGTTTGCTGCCTTTGTAGATGACCATCCAGTCCTGCAAAGTATGCTGCTGCTAACGCAGAGAGTTGCTGCTCTCTGCCTCCTCACTACATCTCCTGCTGACGCGCTAGCTGCTCTCGAGGGTCTTCTTGATCGCGCAGCAACCTGGCAAAAGTCTATGGACAGGCATCAACTGGCCCACCTGATTGGCCTACATATCCCCGCTGCGGTTGCTGCTACGTCTTCTCCCGCTGCAACAGCAGCGGCGCAGCAGCAGGAGGCGCACGCGGACGCCCCTTCTTCCGAGCCCAAGGATGAGCCTACGCGTGGAATGCCCCAGAGCAGCAGCACCCGGGCTTCGCTGCAGCAGCAGGAGCAAGCAGCTATGCAGGCAGCAGAAAGGCTCCTGCAGCGGTTCGATGCCGCTGTGCGAGCGGTTGAGAGACAGGTGGTGCTGCTGCGGAGGCGGCAGCTGCTGGAGTGGCGGTTTTTGAGGTTGTTCAGGGAACAGCGCATGCAGCAGCAGAGTCTTCACTTTGCGCCGTTTTTGTGGAGCTTGTTGCCAGACGACGGTGATGCTTCGGAGCCTCCTGCAGCAGCAGCAGCAGCCGCAGCTGCAGCAGCAACTGCTGCAGCAGAATCTGTCTTGACAGATGACACAGCAGCAGGAAACCAAGATCTCGCGGGCGCTGTGTTGCTGCAGCTCATCCGCTGCTCCCCAAGAGCAGTCACAGACGTGCTGCTTGAGTTTTTGCGGACGTCCCCTCTGGGGCAGTTTGAAGGGAGGCTTCGGTGTCTTGAAGGAGCAAGTTATTGCAGGCGGCTGCTGCTGCGGGGTGCAGCAGCAACTGGGGTTTCTGCTGTTGCAGTAGGCTCTGCTCCGGTGTCCATGCAGGGTCAACATGAACTACGACCAGGGGAGGCTGTAGAAAAGCCTGAGGATTCAAAGGCAGAGATGGTGTGCGTAATCATGGGGGCTGTCGCGAGGTTTGCTGTTGCTTCTGGCTGGCTACGGGCTGTGCAGCAACAGCTGCATGCAGCCCGCAAGGAGATGGACAGAGCTGTCGGCACGCTAACGTCTTTGGCCCGGTGGGATCTTTCCAGCCGGACGGCGATGCGGGAGTGAGACAGTTCGCACAATCTAGCTGTCTCCTGTCTCGTATCTTTCTAGGGTGTCTGCATTGCCCCGGAGGGGTACTGCAGAAACCCTGGAAAGACATTAGCTGAAAGGGCCAACCGCGTCAAAGCAGCAGCGCGTTCACTGTACATGGTCTTCTCTCTCTCGTCCCCTGTCACCTTGTGTTCTGCATTGTATCTTTTCCATTGCGTGTTGTCTCCTGTGCTTCGCATCTTGTGTCTTGCTTCTTGCGTGTGACTTCGTGTGCCGTGCTTGCAGTGTCTTATGTGTTTGTTTGCAGGTCTGTACACAAGACTCACGTGCAGTTGGCGAAGCACGTGAAGACTTTCGATGGGTGTCTGTTGCAGCTCATGCATGCAGCAGTGGGGCCCAGGGAGCAGCAGCTCCACGATCAGCTAGTAGCTGCAGCTCTCTCTCTTCCGCTGCTGTCCCCACTGGCTGCCTCCCGATTAGCAGTCGAAGGCATTGCAGACGCTGCTTGCCACAGAAGCACGAGGACTGCAGCAGGGTCAGCAGCAGCAGGAGCAGAAGCGGCAGCACAAGCTGCGCCAGAAGCAGCAGGCCCCCCAGCAGCAAACACAGCAGAAGCAACTATAACAGCAGGAGCGAAGGCTGTGGGAAGGTTCTTAAGCTTTTCCCTGGGCCTTGCAGAGGCTACTGATGTCGACTACAGGTGTTTAAAAGACCTGCATGCGTTTAACGACAATTCGTCGAGTGCTGCGGATGTAGCCCTGGAGGTGCAGGCTATATGCCAGGATTTCGCTGCTACCGTCAAGGAGGCAGCAGCAGCGTCAGCAGCAGCGGCTGAAGGCCAGCAGGAGCAGCAGCAGGAGCAGCCGGACAAAGCAACGGCAGCTAGCCGCTCAAAGCCTAAGAGACAGGTGACGCGGCAGCAGATGCAGCGAAGGTTCGCCGAGCTTCGCGCAATGCTGCGTAGGGAATTACAGCTGCCCTGTCTGTCTCTGTGCGGAGGGGACTCAAGCCTATTTGCTGCCGCTCTCAACGACGCTAGTGGCCTGCCCGGGCCGCCGGGATTACCTCACCCGCTGCAGGATGCAGCAGCGCTGCAGCAGCACGACACCGCAGCCAGAGCAGCCGCCACTGTGTCTCGCAGGAACCTGAGCAAAGGGAGCCTGCCTGGTTGGTTAGCCACAGATGCAGCAGTGGAGGCCCCAAAGACCATCGGGGAGCTACTAGGGGACACTTGGGCCTCTGCTGCACAGCAGTGGTACCTGCTACTGCAGACGCTGATGCAGTGTCAGCAGTTCGCAACACCACACAAAGACTTGATGGGGCAGCGGGAGATGCTGTTGGGGTTTGCTGCTGCGCTAGTGCTGCACGTATTGCAGCAGCGGCAACGCTGCTGGCAGGCGGCCGCGCAGTACCAGGGATTAATGGACGCAGCGGCGGTATCTCTTGTATCGCCTTCTGTCACCGTGCCTTCCGCGTTGCAGCTTAATCTGCAACGAGCGGCAGAGACACTGCAGCAGGCGCTGCAGCAGGCTGGAGCCCTTCTACCGACGCTGCATGAGGCAGCAGCGCAAAATGATGCATTAGATCTCGCATTTGCTGTCCCCTCCTCGGCATCTGCTTCTGTAGCAGCCGTTAATGGCCCAGCAGCCCTTGGCGGGGAACAGCTGCCTGCAACCGCAGCATCAGCTGCTGCAGCGGCTACAGGAGCGGAGACTGATGAGGCCCGCGTGCTGCGCCATGACGTTCGGCAGCTGCGGAGTGCATGGGATACGCTTCGCAAGGCGCTGCAGCAGCTCGACTCACTGCAGCAGCTGCTCATGAACAGCCCCGAGGCTCGGCGGCTCGCGGCAGTTGCTTACAGTGCAAATTCGACCGCCTTCGATGCAGCAGGAGAGAGGCATTCACGTTGCATGCGGGTACGAGTGCAGTGGCTAGAGGAGGTTGATACTGCTTGCAAGGAAACGGTCGGTCTTCTGACGACACAAGAAGACCATGGGTCGGGAGACAAAGGGCTCTTTGGTCTGCTACCATCGCATGCAGCCGCAGGTCTTCGCAGGGCCTGTGGGGTCCTGCATGCGCAACGCGTTGCTCTTGCTGCAGCTGCTGCGACTGCTCGGGAGGAAAGCGGGAGCCGCAGCGGCGCGGGGGGCGCGGCTTTGGCGAAGGCAACAGAGACACTTCAAAAGGCCTTCTCGGCGTGCAGAGGGCAACGGGTAGTGGACCACCTTCTGCAGGTCCCCAGCGGGCTTGAGAAAGACACTGAACAGCAGCAACAGCAGCAGCAGCAGCCAGTGTTCTCTAGCCTGCCCGTGCCGTCTATCGAGTGTCTTTTCCCCTTCGGGGACTGCACTGCTGCTGTTGAGGCCTTTATAATGGCAGCCCCAGCGTGCCTGACTCACCCCTTGCTCCAGACAGCCGTGGCAGGAGCAGGCTCAGCTGCAGCAGCGACGAAGACCAGCAGTATAGCAAGGGTGGTCGTGTTGCAGACGCTGCAGCGAGCAGCAGCGGTGGTTTTGACTGCGTTCGACGCACTCGAGGGGACAGTTCGTTTGTGTCTGAGTCTGTTGCAACTGACTTGGGTGCTGCTGCAGCTGGGGTGGGGGCGGCGGAGCAACGAGGAGGAGGAGGCAGCAGCAGCAGCAGCTGCAAGACCTGAGAAGCAAAAGGACGAGTGGGTGTCAGGGACAGGATTGGGGGAAGGCGACGGCGCCAGAGACACTTCAGAACAAATAAAGGACGAATGGCAGTTCGATGGTCTCAAAGATGAGCAGGCCGATCCCCAGCAAAAGCCCCCAGAAAAACCAAAGACCCAAGAAGAGGTGCGTTCTCAAACCCTAAACCCTCAGCTCTTCATTGAACGCCGTCTCAGCGCTATTTCATTACTCTAAGCCCTAATCGTGTTTACTTTGCCTTGCAAATTATTCCCTATCGCTGAATATCTCGTTGAAGCAAAGCTTTCTCTGCGTGCATATGCGGGTGGAAACCCAAGATCTAAACACGACGGTGCTGTGTGTGTCGTACGGCCGAAGGAATGCTTGCATGGTTTGGGTTTATGACTTTTGATTGTGCGATTCAGGACAAGGCGCTAGAGGTGTCCATGGATTTTGATGGAGAGGCGGAGGCACCCCCGGCTTCGCAGGCAGGTGGCGAGATGCAAGAGCAGGAGCAGGAGCCACTGGAGGACAGCGCTGGGCAGGTAGACTTGCAAGAAGGAGGAAAGATAGAGAACAAAAGGTGGGAGGGAAATGAAGGATCTGATGACGAAACCGAGAAAACCGAGAAGCACAGCAACCGACAAGAGGAGACGATCGACACAGAGGGGGGCATTCCTCAGGGAGAAGTTGAGATGGAGGGGACAAAAGACACCGATGACATCTCCAACGGCAACAAGGAAACAAAAGGGGAGCAGCAGCAGCAAAAACAGCAGCAGAACTCAGACAAGACCCAGGATGAGGGAGATGATGAGGGAAAACTGGAGGTACACTTCTGCATTTCTTTGCTGGGGCCCTGTGTTTTCTCTTACTGCATGCAAGCCCGCCCCACTCTCTTGAGGTAGGTGTCTGGTGGTAACCGTTGGCTCTTATGGATGCTTGCTCCATGCGTTTGCCCTGGTGATGCTGCAGGACCTTCCTTCGGAAGGCGACGGACTAGAGCAGCAGCAAGCCCCGCATTATGAACAGAAGTTGCGGGGAGGAGACCTTGGTACGGAGGAGGAGACAGGCGGCAATGGCGAAGAGGAAGGAAGCGAAACAGAGGAAGCTGGTAGTGCAACAGCAGACGAGGCGTGCGACAGGGAGCAGCAGCAGCAGGAGCAGCAGCAGCAGGCTAGTGGTGAAGGCCCCACAGATCGATGGGGAGACGATCTGCAGCTAGACGATGTGGCTTTAGATGGAGACGAGCAGGAAGGAGACGGCGTAGATGAGGCGTCACAAGCTCCAGAAGAGACAGGCAATGCAGAAGAGCAGCAGGAAAATGCTGCTGCACCAGACGACAGCGACAACACTGGACACGGCACAGGGGAGGGAGAGGACATGGCTGTTGATGCGATCGAGACCCAGCAGCAGGGGACAGGAGATCACGAGCAGCAGATGCAGGAGAATCAACCCTCCGACGAAGCTGGAGATGCAGCAGACGATAGCAGCTGCAGTGCTGCCGACACTCAGGAGGAGGGGCCTGATCCTGTGCCGGCTGAGGAGAAAGGGGAAGTGGATCCGGAGGAGACAGGAGAAGAAGAGGCAGATGAGACAGAAGGCAACGATAAGGATGTCCACCAGGACCCATCGGTGCAGGGTAGGTCGCCGGCGCCTAGTTTGTGCTCCTGCTGCTAGCCCTACTGCTATTGTTGCAGTTGCCGTTGCATGCGTCGCAGTTGTCGTTGCATGCGTTTTTCGTTGCAAGCTGCAAATTCAAGCCCCAGGGCCCCTAGCAGAAATTGGTAGCGTGGCTTCTGGTCTACTATGGATTTGCAGCTGTTCTGAGAGGGCCGTATAAAGCAACCACAGGAAATTTGTTGAGGTTTTAGGGCTTGTTGAGGGGTCTAGGGGATAAGGCGTGTTGCGAGGTGTCCGAGGGGCTTGGGGTTGGGGGGCTGCTGCCGACGATGAGACGAAAAGGCCTCTGCAGTGCCCCTTTGGGGTCTTTGGCCCTTGAGGGTGCCCTGTGATGAGATGCAGCCAGAGAGGGAGACAGAGGAATTGATGCGCCTCTGTCAGTGCGTCGCTGAGGCCGCAGCTCTCCCCAACCCCTTTGTCCCTGTGGCAACCCGAAACCGCCCCACCGAACACTCGATAGCGCAGCTTTCAGAGTGAACTGAACTGGCTGTCTGCGGTGGTGTTGTTTAGAGGAATTAGGGAACGCCTTAAGCGCAGCTGGGGCATCCTGCACTCAGTATACAGTGCAACCGTCCGGCACTTGCATCTCTTTGTATCAGTATATGGAGTGTGGGGTCTATGCTTTAGGGTTGAGCCTGGTGACTGCATAGTGCGAGCCTTATGCTGGCCACAAATGTGCCACGTGAAGCTCAAAGAGCTGCTGGTAGTGCTGATGGGTTTGTTGCTGCTGCTGCAGCTGGGGTTCGTGCATGTGCTTTGCCGGTTGTTGCAGGTCTAGCGGCTCCCCTAAATGAGGGAGAAGAAAATTCCTCAGCTGCTGAGCAGCGCCGACAGACGCCCCCTAAGAGGAAAGATCACAAGGCCTTTGGCATAGAAGGGGAGGGCAGGTGAGCAGGGGTATATCTTTCATGGGCCTTCGACTGTTAGACCTCGCTGCTGCGGGCTTTGCCTTTGTTGGATTTGATATCAGTGCTGCTACCTGCACGGTTGGGTGAGACGCATGCACAGTTTCAGGGATGGCTGCGATGCTCTATATTTGGTGCTGCTTGCTTTTGGTGGGTTGGTGCATGCAGCCTCGTGCAGCAGGAGACAATGGAAGGTGACGGGGAAGATGGCGGAGACGTCGGCGACGAGGGAGCTGACGGCTGGGAGGAGGACGGGGGAGATGCTGCTGCTGCTGCCGCTGCAGCAGAAAAAGACGGTGGCTCCTTTACTCGCGACAGCGGCACGGGGGGATCCCAACAGGGAGACAGCCGGAAGCCCCCGTCGCCCTTTTCGCTGCCGGATAACCCGCTTGAAGACGCCGGAGCGGTGGAGCGCTGGCTGCAGCAAGTCAAGCTGCTACAAAAAGATAGGCAGGATATAGATGAAGACGAAAACATCGCTGCTCAGGAACCAAACAAAGGGGACGAGTCACCCCAGGGAAGTGAAGAGAAATCCCAGCTACAGAGGGGACAGGTCTGTCAACAAGATGAGGCGGCAGGGACTCACGAAGCCTTTGCAGAGGCTGAAGAATCATCGGCCTTCCAGAGCGCCAACAATGCAAAGCTGGCTGAGACAGACCTCAAGTAAGCGGGTTGAGGGTTTAGAGCTTGGGGGTTAAACACGGGCGATAGAGGTGAAGGTGAAGCATCTTGCTATTGGATAGGGAAGGCCTTAATGTATAGGACCTAGCTAGATATTAACGTTTAGAGTTAGAGGTGTTTGGTGGATTTGCAGGGAGGAGGCAGAAGCTGGAGGGGAACGACGAACGGAAGAACAGATTTGTGAGTGTCTCCCTCAGCGCAGCTGCCACAGTACCCTTCTACCGCCTAGCTGTCTCCGTTTTAACCCCAGCATATCCACTGCAGCCATAGCAGCACCACAGGCAACAGGCAGCCGTATTTCCTCTGGCCGCCTAACTCCTCGAGCTACGCCGAGGAAGCGAGCCAATGCGCATGCGCCTGCTCTTGTGTTTCGTTCTTGTTAGCATCAAAAGTATTATCATTCTCGCAAGCAGTTGGTGGTTTCTTCATGATTCACTATTTATTTTACTGGCAAACGTGGATCATGTGTGAACGCAGTGGAAGACAAATTCATATCCTCTGTAGCTAATGCCGAGCAGCAGAAGAAGCCAGAGAAGAAGGGGGAGGCCCGCGAGCTGTCTGCACAACTCGTAGGAGACAACACGGATTTCATGGAGACAGACGACCAGGGAGGCGAGGAGACTCGGGATGAGGATGAGGCTTCTGCACGCCTCCTTGAGCAGCTTGAACCCCAGCAAGACACGCATTCACCAGCGCATGACCAGCAGCAGCAGCAGCAGCAGCAGCTGCCGCTGCAGCAGCAGCAGGAGGGAGACGCAACAGAAGCTAAGAACCAACAAGATCCATGGCGTGCAGAAGAAGAAGAAGCAAAAACAAAACAAATGGAGGCAGAGCTCCAACAGAGGTTGTCTCTAGATGACGTAGGCAAGGACGGACTGTCGCCTGAACACGCAGCAGGTCAGCGACAGCATGTATGCAGTAGGCGTGTGCATGTGATCTCCGTCTAAAATCTCTCATAACTTGCTGTGATGGTTTCGTCCCGTTTGGTCGTGGGTCGGCCAATGCAATGCATGCATGCACGTTTTCAGCGGCAAAGGCGTGCGTTTGCGATTACGCCAACGCCTAGGTTCGTATACATATATCGCTGATCATGTATATATATATATATATATATATATATATATATATATATATATATATATATATATGTAATATGTATATGCATATGCATATTGCATGTGTATATCTATGTGTGTTTGTGTGTGTGTGTGTTTGTATGTGTGTGGCACCCTGTCTATGTATGTATGTATCTCTGAGTGCATGTCTGTATGTATGATGCCTTCCGGCTGTGAAAAAGGCGTGTGCGTATGAGGAAACGCATTGCTGCGTGCAGTCCTCGGTGTACACGCCGTACATTTAGGGGCTGCAGGCCGGCCCTGGAAAGCTGTACGCCTTGCATGCGCCTGCATGTGTGGATTTTGTGGCGCTGTGCAGCTCTTTGGCACCTTCTTGAAGGCCGTACAGCTGCGGCAGCCGTCAGCCTGAGCGAAACACTCCGTCTGGTGCTGCAGCCGAGTGCTAATGGGGCTTGGGAAGGAGGCTACCGATCAGGTATGCGCACATGCACGCATCGCTCATGCATGCACGCAAAGGTCCCCACAGACTTTATATCCTAATCTATGCATCACCCAAGTTTTCTACGGGTGCACAGCTGATGGACCCTTTGACTGACAAATGCAACGGAGTACCACTCCCTACCTCGAGAGAGCGGCAGCCAATATGATGCGAGCAGCCAGGGCATCTTGTGTGATAAAGCGTTTGGCGCTTCCTTTGCTAGCTGTGCACCATTGGATTCTTTATCTAGTTAGTTTTTCTTTTGTTTTGTTTGCCTCGATGGTTCATTGACTCCGGCGCGTAGGCTTCGTTTGGTCTGTTTGGTTGCTATGCTATGCTTTGACTGTTCCTGCTGGCCTGTTGTTAAAGGGGCCTCTCTATTTCAACACCGTTGCACCCTTAGAAAAAAACGAATTGCATCAATGAAGGGAATGCACGGGCAACAGCTCAGCAGCAGCTCAGAAACAGCAGCAGCAGGTGTAGCAAAGCACCAGCAAGCGATATGCTTGTTCTTGAGAGCTCCGCTTTCTTATTTCTTGGACACAACTCATCAATGGCAAACGCATGCGGTCTTTTGTTTCTCCAGGGAAAAAGCTGAGTCTTCGGCGGGTGTTGGCCTATGTCGCCTCGTCGCAGCGAGATGATCGCCTCTGGCTCCGCAGGCGGCGGCCGCAGGGATTTCAGTACCGTGTCCTTGTGGGGATTGATTGCAGCAGCTCCATGCAGCAGATGAATGCAGCCGCTAGTGCTCTGGAGGCTGTCGTACTCCTAGCACAGGCCTTCAACCACCTCCAGGTTTGCTCTTTGACACACTATGCACAGCGCTGATCGCCTGTCTCCCTCGTGCATGCGCGCATGTATCTCCATGCCTGACCTACACATGTTTTACATCTGGCTATTTATGCCTCTGCCTGGTGCAAGCAATGGCGTGACTTCATCGAACGGCCGCCGTTGAATCTCCGTCGGGCCTGAGTATTCCTTTTGTTAATAAAGTTGAATGTCTTACTCCTCTGATCTTCCCTGAGCTTCTTCTTCTGTGCTCGTCGGCCAGCGGCGTGCACGCCGCCTCTGCGGCTCCTGCTTCCGCTTTGCCTTGTATCCGTTTTTGTCTATGGCTGCGCTGACGAGGAAGACAACGAAATGAGAGAGGGACTGATAGCCGCTAAGGCTTTGCCTCCCCATGACGCTTTCTTGTAGTTTTCAAGCCGAGTCCGTGCAGCGCATCCAGTACACTGTATGTATGCATGCTCGCATGCAGCCTGTTTTCGTTGGCTGATCCCTTGCTGCATGATGTGGTAATCTGCATGCATCCCGTCTGCCTGCATGCTTCAATGGGTGTTGAGTCCATGCACTGGCCGCTTGCATGCTCCCATCCGATGGTTGAATGCATGCATGCTCCTCTTTGCGTGCATTTCTGCATATATCCTTGTATTATATGCATGCATTTGCATGCATGGGTTTGCACTTTGCGGCTTTGTGTGCTTAATGAAGAGGCGCGCCAGCGCGTCGGCAGAAGCGGCTGCGCCAGCCGTGGCTAGAGTTGTACACTTGAGTTGTACGTTATCGAAGGTTTGTTGGAAGTTGTGCTGTAGGGCGCGTCTGTCGCTGTGGGCTTTGCAGATTGGCACTGTGAGCGTATGTACATTTGGCGGCCCCAAACCGGAGGTGTGCATACACCCTACGTCACAGGTTTCTGCAGCGGACGGGCAGCGTCTGTTGCAGCGCTGCAGCTTTAAAGAGGAGTCGCGCAAGAGCCACGAAGTTGCCGTCACTGATTTGCTGCAGCTGGCGATACACGAACTGGAGCATGACAGCAGCAGCAACAGCAGCAACACAACCAGCATGGTTCTCATCCTCTCCGACGGCAGGCTCAACAAAGAGCAAGCCAGGCCGTGGGTGAATGCAGCGATTGCACGGGGGTGCATCCCTTTACTGCTCATTCTTGATCCGGAGCCTCAGCAGCAGCAGAAGCAGGACACAGCTGCTGCGGCCGCGGCGCCCGCCCACAGCACAAGCATATTTGACTTGAAGCAAGTGCAGCAACTGGCTGGGGGTGGCATGGAAGTGACACCGTATTTGCATGACTTTCCCTTCCCTTATTATGCAGTGGTAAGAGACACCCGTCAGCTGCCATCGGTGTTAGGAGACATAATTCGGCAGTGGGTTGAGGCCGCCAGCAGCCGGTCATGATAGGGGAGCAGATCAAGCAGCATCACCCTCACTCTCTCATTTGTTAAAGATAAGCTCAAGTTGCTTTAGCTGTTTTTCTGCTTATATTTATCTGTCTTGACTCATTATGCATTTTGGAGGCGCCAGAGACAGACCCTCTCTGGTCTTTCCGCGCCCTCGTTTTTTTTTCAGTACTTCATTTCACTTGTGTCATGTTTTATCTTGATTTGGTTTGGCGTCGTTCGCTAGTTGGATGTTTTAGTTCGGTTCTCGGTTGCCTTAGCATCAGCGTCGGTCCGCTACGTGTACCGAAGCGGAGAGAGAAATTCGTTCTCTAGAGGTCCGCACATGAAGCCCATACTCAGAAACGCGAACTCGCAGCCTTATTGCTGTAGTCTCAATGGCTACCTATCTAGCAGCGCAACAGCCACGCGACGCGGGTTAAAGAAGGCAAGGGAAATATTAGCGAAATATAGGGAGACATGTATCGCTGCTGCTGCAACTCCCCATCCCCCAGAGAGCAGACTGCCCGCACGCTGCTGCTGGTGCTGCTAGCGATACCGAAAAGGTACAAAGCTAAACTTTCTCAAACAGCTCGCCCAGGGCCAACCAAAGCAAAACAGCGAAGGTAGGACTCCAGGCTTCTCCTTGTCGCGCCGAGCTGACGACTCACAGCCCTTTTCACGCACTTTGTTCCTTCCTTCTTCTAGGCCATTCGTTGTTGTAGTTGGGGCTTCAGACTAGGGTCTGGGTCACTACCTAGCACACTCACTGTGCTGCCCGAAATCTTCTCTGCAGACTACGGTGAGTTCCAGGTGCTCTGAGAGGCGTTGGATAAACTGCCCATGGATAAACTGCCCATAGTAACTAGTTGAAAACTGAATGATCGGTTCGCCTGAATTGAAGGAACTTCGCGGTCCTGACCATTGGTTCCAAGAGGTGTGTCGAGTGTCCGAGAGACGGGCTGTAGAGCAAGGATCTTTGCAGAGTACAAGCTGAATTGGAAAATAAATAAGCTTTAAGTGGTCGTCAAGCACATCGAGACATTCATTCGTGCCGTGTAGAGCAAGTTGCATGGTGGAGACCTGTCTGTGGCAGTCGCATGACACCTCCTTGCGCGGATAGACTAGACGAATAATGTCGAAACATTTTTAATTGAATGATCAAGCAAACAAATTGCGGAAGGGAAAAGCGGATCGACACTTCCAATATCGTTTGTCCAAAAGCCGTCCGTTCGTGCAAATACATTGACTTGCGTGGGGCCCTGGGCTCGTGCACCATCGACGCGAAACTGCTATATTGCAGCGAGGAATATCGCAGATCAGAGGACCCACGACGGAAAATCAACAAAATCTGAGTGTTTACACACTAATGTCTGTAATCTTTTTCTCACATTCAATAAGATTCAGTGGAAGTGTTGACTCGGTCGCCAGCCGCTCTATATGCTGGGTAGCAATGCGGCTCGGGTGAGACAACTGGGACCTAGAACCGACGGCAGAATCAATATAAGTTGTTCAGTGGACGCTCCGCTGTCTTTTTAAATTAAATTTCGTTGACCCTTCGACAGCGGATGCTGCAATTCCGATCTTCAGCTGGAAGAATTTGATTGTTTCCTTTCGAGAGGAGGCTTCTCAACGAGTGGAGTCCGTTGTTCTCGACACAGTTGGGCGGCGCTTTGTGCAGATTCAGGTCGCTATATAATTTTCACCATCTGTGTTTGGGCATGATTCAGAGCAACATGCCTGAATCAGGATGCTACGTCGGAGGTTGCGGAGACCATGCTTAGGCGGGTGGAAAATGGAGTGTGCTGGAATTGTCCTTGTTTTCGGGGGAGTTAGGCCGCGGTGCGTGTGGATTTAGATCGCGTCCTCCCACTCTCAGTATGATTTTCTTCATCAATGTTGGGGCGTGATTCAGACCAGCGTACCTGAATTTGGATGCTGTCTAGGAGGTTGCGGTCACCTTGCTTAGGCGGACTGAAGATGGTGTGTAGGATTCTTTGTCACGCTCCCCCAGCTTGGAATTCGATTCTTCGCTTCATGTTTCCAGCACGATTAAGACCATGGGAGCCTATTTATTTGGCTTTTCCGAGTCTCCGGTGGCTCTGCATCCCTCACCGCGTCTTTGGGGCATCTTGTTGCCTGTGATGATGCACCATGAATAAGCAACTCTTCAAGGCATTTTGCGCTTCAGCGCG
>NW_024016074.1:0-2244 GCF_000499745.2 Eimeria mitis | reverse complement strand
TATATATATATATATATATATATATATTTCCGCGTTTAAACAAACCAATCAATCATCTCAGTGCTCCAGAGGTAGCCCCCACCCCTCACTTTGCTGCTGCTACTCCTCACTGAGACTTCGTCTGAATCATGACCCTTTTTTCTCTTGTGTGTTTGCTTTTCTTGCAGTCACAATGGATCAATTCCGCGATCGTAAGCCGCAGAACACAATATGCAGTATGATATGTGGAGTGCATATCAAGCCATAATAGGGCGACACACTGTTTTGTATGCTTTATAGCAAGTATTTAATGCTGCAATACAATATGATGCTGGTATATTTGTTTCCCTTTCATGTTTTGGCTCTTCGTTTGGTGAAGTGTGCGGTGGGGCGTTTTTGTTATCGAAGCTCGGATATTCCCTTTTCCTCTAGTTTGGCTGTATTCCTTTGGTTCCCTTGCGAAAGCTGCAGGGCAGAGTTTGTATGTCTCGTTCCTTTTTTTTGCTTTTGTATTTTCCTGTATAGATATGGTGCACACCCACAACGCCATCAGACGAAGGCACTCCACTGGCGACCTGAAGTGGAACCCTCTTATAGCAGCAAACGTTTTGCACTATCTTAGGCATCAAGACCAATATCAGCAATGCCGCATGCAACACTCTCCCCAAGAAGATCGTAAGCTGGTAAGCTGCAACAAGAGCAAATCCAGTTGCTGCGAATAATAGTAACAGTAGTAGCATCAGAAACAGCAACCACAGCAGGAACAACACAGGAAACAAGGGCGGAAACACCGCGGCACTGTCAACGTAGTGCCTTATACCCACTGGTGAGGTGGGCTGGGCATATCATTTGTTGGGTCAACACCGCCAATGAGCTCGTTTGAGTTTATCGTAGTGATGAATTGATAAGTTGACGTTTCCTACGTGTATATTTGCTTGCCTTGTCTGTGTGTTCAGCCGGATATTAAAGGCGGCTTGGGGGAAAATCTGTACACTGCCTGCTCTATTGGAGAACTACCGCGTGAAGTGGTTGACGCTTGGTCTGGCGAAGGGAACTGCTTCAGGTACAGTCGTTGGAAGTGTACAGACAAATTGCTCGAACTGGCTTGCCTGCAAGCAGGGCACACACACAGATGAATGTACAAGCGTGCACCCTTGTAAAGGCGCATGCACGCCCATGAGTGCTTTGTACGCGACCTTATATAAAGTTTCATGCATTATGGACACAGGAATGCATGCAATTTAAACAGATGACCAGCAGGCAAAGTAGAGGCGTGGGGTTGTGTGGTTCTCCCAATATTGGATGCTTCTAGTTTGCATATAGTAGTGCTTGTTATAGTATAATAAAGCAACAAAACTTTGTGTTTAGCTCTTTAGGAATATGTGTTGGGTTCCTGTTGGCTGTTCAGGTACGGAAAGATTGGGAATCCTTGCACTGGTGTTCTGGGCCCCAAGTGCAGCATCGAGTCGCATGCAGAAGGCCTTATGACAGGTCACTACACAGCCACCGTGTGGAATGACTCCAAAGAACTGGGATGCGCATACGTCGTCTGCAAAAGGGAGTGCCAAAACAACAGGCCCCTCTTGCTCGTCGGCTGCCAGTACACCCCAGGTAAACAGCATAACATGCTATGCAGAAGCCTCCCCAAGCAACAACAACATCGCTTCACAAGCACATACACGAATTACCCCGCAACAACGCATCTAAAAATTCATCACACGCACAACCACCCACACTTAGGCGGTTCTACGCGGGCCTCTCTGGTTGTTGCGCCGGTAGTAGCAGTGACTGCTGTAGTAGCGGACGTGAATGCGTTCTATGTTACTTTTTGTGTGTTGGGCTGCGGTTGTGTGTTGGATGTGTCTCCACAGCTGGAAACATTGTGGGGCAGGCGCCATTCCCAAAAGAGACAGCAGTGAAGCTGCAGAGCTTCTACCCGCAGCTGCTGCCGGGGGCCCCTGAAGACCCTGAACAAATAAAAAAGTGCGAGGAATTCAGAAAAGAAATGAAAATGAAAAACCCTCGAGTGGACTTGGTGGAGAAAGCAAAAAGACAGTAAAATTCAGCATTCAATTACACTGCGCCGGTGTATACACACATACACTTGCATTCTTACAGCTGTGTGCATGTCTACATTATAAC
This sequence comes from Eimeria mitis, assembly GCF_000499745.2. Lineage (NCBI taxonomy): Eukaryota > Apicomplexa > Conoidasida > Eucoccidiorida > Eimeriidae > Eimeria > Eimeria mitis. The sequence continues at coordinate 123 of NW_024016074.1, read as the reverse complement.
TATACGAAACTTCTAGACGTGTGCATACCTATATTGAACTATTTTTAGTCATGTTTGTGCACTCATAGATTATACTGGTATCTCCCACCTATATTTATATGCCTATTTTTATTTCCTTGCGCC
>NW_024016072.1:0-2244 GCF_000499745.2 Eimeria mitis | reverse complement strand
TGTTATGTGTATGCTGCCACATTTAACGCTAATTCCTAGCTTCACAGTGATTCTGCAGATCGTCCGCCGTCTCCTTGTTTAGCCATCTGCCTTTTGCTAGGGACGCATGCACTTCACCGCCAGGGCGAACGCCTAAATGAGCAGGAAAAACTCTCTGGAAAGCTTGCGCCAAACTGTAGGAGCTTGAAGGGGGGTGACGAGTAAGGAGAACGATGCCTGCGCAAGGGAGAAACCGCGTCAGGGGGCATCTCTGGCCTGCGTTTGGCAGTCGCGGCAGTGGCAAGAACGACTGTCGAGAGTGCAGGCACATTCCTTTTGGGTCTGCAGAATTGGGGCAGTGCTATTAGCTGCTTGTCGACGCCTAGAAGGAGCAACGAAGAGCTTCGAACATCTTCACATTGACTGCTTGGTGAAGTGGCATTGGGCAGCTCCAGCTTTATCAGCGAGATTTGGCAGTTGCTTTGTGAGTAATAAGCCGAGGTGTGCGGCAAACAGGATTCGGTACCAGCTTGTAAGAAGTTGCAAACGGCTGCTGAAATGGGGGAGCAACCGTAACTCCCTGTATGGCATCGCTTGAATTCAGCAGCTATACAGACGCCTTCGAATGTGGCAATACGTACAGCGACGTGGCTGATGCCATATTGGGCAGAAGGGACCTCGGTGACCATCCTCAGATTTTCAAGATAAAGAAGGCAATCATGTGTCGGCCCTACACAGTTGGGCGACATCCGCCGAGTTCAAACATTGTCATGTGCTAGCCGCCACGTTTAACGCTAAATCCTATTTTTGCAGTGATGCTACAGGTCGTCCGCCATGTCCTAGTTTGGCCACCTGCCTTTTACTGGGGAACCATGCAGCAATGCAAGGAGAAGAAGGGCAGACCATCACCGTCAGCTTGCACTGCGCCAGGGCGATCGCCTATATGCGCAAGAAGAACTCTCTGGAACTCTTGCAGTGGGCCCCCCTGTAGGAGCTCGAAGGCCGGCGACGATTAGTCTACAAGATACCAGCAGCTGTCTGGCAGGTTTGTGGATGTGCAAAAAGGGTCATGGCGTGCACGGCCATTCCTGCACGAAGAAGAAACAGCGTCACGGGGCATCGCTGGCATGCGTTTCGCAGTCGCGGCAGTGGCAAGAACGACTGTCGAGAGTGCAGCTATATTCCTTTTGGGTCTGCGAAATTGGAGCAGGCGTACTGTAGCTTTGTCGCTTCTTGCCGACGCCTAGAAGGAACAGCGAAGCGCTCCGAACATCTTCGCATAGGCCGTACGTTGGAGTACTACTGGGTGGCTCGCAATTCACCAGTCAGATTTGGCGGTTGGTTTTTTTGTGCAGTTTCGTGGGCTCGTGTGGCACTAAGGTTTCGACGCAAGCACTAGCGCGTTGTGCAGCAAAATATTCAGGCTTCTCTGGAGATGCGTGGCTTAGACCTCCACGTAACCCCTCGGGGAGCGCGTGACTGGGTCATGCAGCGAGCTGCAACGCATGCGACGTTGGCTCGGGGCGTTGAGGCAGTGCTAGGCAATCCACTACGGATGCCAACGGAAGATGTGGCTTCGTCGTGATTAGGCGGGTATACTTCCAGCCGGTCGCTTCTCGTGGTTATTGGGGATCAAGGTGGTGGTGAGGTGCCTGCTTTGCCGTTCAGAAAAATTAGAGGAAGTGATTGTTCTGCACATCGAGTACTTATGCAGTGTGTGAGCTTTCATGCGCAACTGCGAAGTGGCGATTCTTGCTGTTGCAAAAATATCCCGTTTGCAATAGAAAATATGTACATATTTCTGGTTAGCACCTGGGACCGTGCGCAGTGGGCTGCGGTAAGCAATGCGAGCAGTGACTCTCAACCATGCCGATGTAGCACATCTAGTCCGAGGCGTTATTCCACGATGCCTGCTGTGGCGAAACCTGTCTGAAGGCAAAACAACCTGTTTTCCGTTGCTTAAGAGGCGACTTCTCCCATAGAATCTGGTCGCTCTTCTGCTGCAGCCGGCATTAGCGACTGGATGTCCGGCGCGTGACGCGCAGCCAACACCAATATATGACAGTCGCAATGCCGCCGTGTGTTCGAAATAGGTACAATTTATGAATCTGTTGCACATTGTCTTTCGAGCTCGGCGCATCTGGCTGTTCGTAACACTCGAACACAGACGGCTGTGACAAGCCGGAGGCAAGCCGTGGGTCTCCACTCGCTTGGCATTTCCCATACGTGTTGGACATTTTGATCAGCTTTGGTTTCCCAACAGGA
>NW_024016071.1:0-2247 GCF_000499745.2 Eimeria mitis | reverse complement strand
CCCAAATGAGCTAACCAATGTCGCCCAACCAGCCCCTCCAGCCTGAACCACTGTCTAGACTTTTCCTCACAATACCGGCTAGCTTCACAATCAGCAACGCCTCCAGCACTCTTCGCTTAGTCGCCTGCAGACATTACACAAGTAGCTGCTTCCAGACCTCCGCTAGTCCACATCCTCGCAGGATGCCTACCACCATGCACTGCCGGGCTGACCCTCAATGCTAATGGACGCTTGACACAAATCACCGCCTCGTCGATGCTGCCTCCTCCTACGACGCATTGAGCCGCACACCTACGGCGTCATCAGGTCACTGAATTCGTTTGCAACGTGAATCTCTGACTCGCAAACCCATAGCCCAAGGCTGAAAAGCCTGCCCCGCTAGATACCAGAGAAACCAACTGCCTAGCAAAGACGAACTTCGACGGCCGCTCGCACTGCAGCCCCCTGAATATGCACGCATCCGCACGCGCACCCATTCCCACCATCGAGCACATACTAGCAACACAAAGCTGCGTGCCGATCAGATGTGTACGCCGATACGGGCGCACTTCCTGAACACACCGGCAAGCGATTGCATCGCCAGAGAAGACTTCTCCGCACCGCGCACAAACACGCGCGTACACAACCTGTATAATCTCACGATGCTTATCCATGCAGCCAACCATCATCGCTGTCAAATAGTGCGGATGCGCCTATTGCCCGACACCGTTGAATTCAACCGCGAAAACCGAACCAACCCCAAGACAAATATCAAATGCGCAAGGATACAGCGGGGTGCAAGAGACGTCCCGGGCGCATTGTATCTGGTTGGAGACCCAGCGTCAATTGAGAACGTCGGAAATGTGCTGTAGCATTCTGTTGGTGCGAACCGACGGTCGGAAACCTCTTCGAGTCTGTCGTCTACGTTGCAAGGTGGTGCGCTCTTTGTTGTGAGGCGCCGAGCTCAGACAAAAGACGGTGGGTGGAACCGTCAAAACATAACCGGTTACACACGCAAACCAACCTTATAAACCTCGCCCAACCCAGAGCGCCCGAGTGCACTACGGCTCCCGTATTCTTCCAGCTACTCGCTAGGCACCCACGGGACCGCAGGCTCTACGTGCTTTCGTGCAAGCGCCATTGGGGTCTACAGAAGGGTGTCCGCCGCGCCCCGGCCTCCGCCAGTCCCCATCCTCGCAGGACGCCCACCACCATGCACCACCGGACTGACCCTCAATGCTAGTGAACGCTTGACACAAATCACCGCCTCGTCGATGCTGCCTCCTCCTACGACGCATTGCACCGCACACCTACGGCGTCATCAGGTCACTGAATTCGTCTGCAACGTGAATCGCTGAGTGGCAAGCCCATATCCAAACGCTGAAACGCCTGCCCCGCTAGATACCAGAGAAACCAACTGCCGAGCAAAGACGAACTTCGACGGCCGCTCGCACTGCAACCCCCTGAAGATGCGCGCATCCGCACGCTCATCCATGCCTGCCATCGAGCACATACTAGCAACACAAATCCGCGTGCCGATCAGATGTGTACGCCGCTACGGCCGCACTTCCTGAACACACCGGCAAGCGATTGCAGCGCCAGAGAAGACTTCTCCGCACCGCGCACAAACACGCCCGTACACAACCTGCATAATCTCACGATGCCTACCCATGCAGCCAGCCATCATCGCTGTCAAATAGTGCGGATGCGCCTATTGCCCGACACCGTTGAATTCAACCGCGAAAACCGAACCAACCCCAAGCCAAGTATCAACTGCACAAGGATACGGATGGTTGGGTGTGCAGCCGCAGCCGCATCGTATCTCGTTGGACAGCAGACCCAACGCGAACTGAAAACGTCGAAAGGTGCTCTAGCAATCCGTGCGTGCGAAGCGAGGGTCAGACACCTCTTCGGGTCTGTCGTCTACGTTGCAAGGCGATTCGCGCTTTGCTGTGAAGCGCCGAACTCAGACGAAAGACGGTGGGCGGAACCGTCGAACCATAACCGGTTACACACGCAAACCAACCTTATAAACCTCGCCAAACCCAAAACACCCGAGTGCACTACGGCTCCCGTATTCTTCCAGCTACTCGCTAGGCACGCACGGGACCACAGGTTCTACGTGCTTTCGTGTAAGCGCCATTGGTGTTTACAGAAGCATGGCCGCCGCGCCTTGACCTCCGCTAGTCCCCATCCTAGCAGGACGCCTACCACCATGCTCCACCGAACTGGCCGCCAATGCTAATGAACGTTTGACACAAATCTCTG
>NW_024016070.1:0-2248 GCF_000499745.2 Eimeria mitis | reverse complement strand
GTAAAGACCTTGTTGCTTTACTACTCAGTGCTTGCGTTTTAGAATGGAAGCGTCCAGTTCAAGGTTTACCGGTTGGTTGTCCGGAATTGAGTGAATTGGGCTGCATGACGTTTCACATCAGGGTGCTTTTTTGGGTTTGAGGGCCAGACACAAAAAATCGCGGCAGCCTGCAAACACTGCAGGAAGTGGGTGCAGTGTGCTTAGCGTTGCGGCCCAGTGGGCCTGCTACTCTGCAGGATCGTTTGTAACCCACGTGGGTTTGCGAATACAGCGAAATGTGGATGCAGCGCGATGCGCGTTGCCTAGCTTGAATGGGTTGCGCGCACGGTCGTTTCACTCTGCTGTGGCCGAATGTCGTCTCGCTTTGGCTTGAAGCATATACAAAGGCGGCAGCCATAACTACGACGCGGATGGGGTGTGGTGTACGGAAAACGTGCAGAGAATGTCATGCATTTTATCTTCAAACTACCAATTTATTTCCTCGCGAGCGCTTTGCGTCGCGCATCGTTCGTATTGGCACAAGAGCAAGCGTTGCTGGGGGCGTAGACTGCGGCGTCTAACTGCCGCCTTGCAGTCAGAAGGTTGCGAGGAGGTCGCATATCTCAGTGCTAGTGAGATGCCGCTTAGGGGGCGATATCTGGAAAACCCGAGAGCGTCCTCAAAGAACGTTCTGGATAGGTGTAGTCACAAAAGTGTGGTCGGCCTAATATTGCCCACTCCGCTGGTTACACTGTGGAAGCTTTAGATAAAGTATAAAATGGCGTTTGGCCTGGCTTTTGCTCACTCTTTCAGTAAGGCTGTCTTCGCCCGCGACTGGCTGTAACGCCACAGCCATTAGGGATACTTGGTAAGCCAACAGACCGTGCGTTGCCCTCTTCTCTTGATGTTGCCGACCACATATATAATGCATACTTGCGGTCCAGTACATTAGTGAAGAATGCATACCGAAGGCATACTGCGCAAACCGCATAACTGCGATCTCCATATATTGTGACGTGAAGTTGCCGCATATACTTTGAAGGCCGACACAGGCCGTGTTATGCCGCNGATCTCCATATATTGTGACGTGAAGTTGCCGCATATACTTTGAAGGCCGACACAGGCCGTGTTATGCCGCTGCTCAGCTGCGCTAGTGAAGCCGCTACTTTCTCTCCACGTTATCTGCGCCTACATTGCTCTGTAAGGCAAAATGCATTCGAACGTAGTATTGGTCGGTCATGGCGGACTCGAATATATTGGTGGCCTCACGGTGTTCGCCGTTGAGCATATAATATTGCTCAAGTTATGATGGCATGCCCAGAATCGATTTGCAGCCCTGCATAGACTAACGCGCATGTACAACCGGCCCAAGCGCTCCAAACATCCGCGTATTTCATGTGCGGGCATTACTGTGGAGCAAACGAGGACCTGTCTTGGCGCCCTGAAGCCCCCACCCTGCAGTTTGTAAGTCGGAAGCTTTGGCGGCCACGCATACGTGTCCTGTGCCTGTTTGTTTGTTGGGATATGTCCATGGTGAGTATGGCCATCTGAAAAAAGTCCGCGGAAAATGCACTCTAGTTGCCTTCCTTTTGGGTAACGGGCGAGGAGGTGCAGTGTTTTTTACGCTCCTAGAACCGAGTTCAGTGCCTGGGTAATGTTCCGTCTAGAACTGCTGCCTAGCTCTGACAACACGACAGCGCTCGACTCAAGTGGCCACACACAAGCACTGCTTTTAAACAGCCACGATCTAAAAAGGAAGACATTTGCTTCTGGTGTATTGAGGTTTCTACGCTGCGGGACTGGGAACGGTTGATCCCGCCAGCACGGCAGCACTACCTCCCTTGGCGCCGGGTAGCGCAGCAAACGCTTGCGGGCTGATGAGAACTGTTTGCGCTTCCTCTGCGCGCCGCCGGTGGATTTTGACAGATGCAAGCAACTGTCAACCGTTGGTTCCTTGCCGAAAATGTTCACCTTGACATTCGTTTGAGTGCACTTGCAGGCTGTGCACACTTTGCTGAGCGTTATAATTGCTAAGCGCGAGCGCGTCCGCTTCCAATGCGAGTATTGGTATTTGAGCAAAGGGTGGGGCGTTCGGTGCCTGACGCGAGCATTGCTTACCCGTCCGATACAAGGCTGCGCTATTGTGGGGAGGTGGTTGCTTTACCGGTCAATGCTTGCGTTTTAGAATGGAAGCTTCACCGACCAGTTGAAGGTTGTACACTTGGTTATTTGGCATGGGGTGCACTGGGCTACATGACGCTTCGCATCT
>NW_024016069.1:0-10000 GCF_000499745.2 Eimeria mitis | reverse complement strand
TGTTGAGGATCACAGACTGATGCGGCGCCTGCAGCTGTTCAGGCTGTTGCTACTGAGGCTGTCGCTGCTGCTGCTACTCCAGCTCCTTCTGCTGCTACTGTTGCATAGAGTAGAGTATAGTATACTATCCTAGTGCAATGCATATATGCATTTTCTTTGCTTGCTTTTCTTTTAGTTAATTTATTTTTGCTGTCATTTCGTTTGGGGGTTGCATCCATCTATTTATCTGTTTCCATGAAGTATCTCTTCTCTCTTCTGTTGTTTGTTGTCTCTTTCTTTTTTTTTGTTTTACTGCTGTTTTCTCTCCCTCCTCTCCGGCCTTAGGCTGTTTTATTCTCCTTTTTGGTGTTTATCTTCTTTTTTGTCTCTCTTTATTTCTCCTTCTGCTGCAGAGTGCTAAGCGATCTGGGCTGGGAGGTGCGGCGGGTGGTTTGGTTTGAGTGGGTCGGCCTACAAAGCAAACAGGAAAGAATTGATTTCCTAAGGTATCCTGCTGCTGCAGCTGTTGCTGCTGCTGCTATTGCTGCTGTTGCTGATGATGCTGCTACTGCTGCTTCTGTTGCTGTTTCTCCTGCTGCATGGGTTCTTGCTGGTGTGGAGAGTTGCGGGGCTGGGGCGGAATACATGCATGCACTCCTGCTATAGGAGACGTCACCAGCAGTAGATTTGTTGCCTTGGAGGAGCAGCAGCAACAGCAACAGCAGCAGCAACAAGGGCAGCAGCGGGAGCAATTGCGTGTGTGGGTTTGCTGCAGCAAGCTGCGTGCCGCCCCCGCCCTTCCCTCTTTCTTGCCGGACCCTCTCCCTGCATTGTCACCGCAGGAGGTGCAGCAACGGCTGCAGCAGGTGAAGCAACGGCAGCAGCAGCAGCAGCAGGAAGCTGCAGCAGCAGCAGCAGCAGCAGCTAGGGAGTCTGCTGTCGAACTGGAGTTGTAAGCTAACGGCAACTTCTCACCAGCAGTGCAGACTGCTGAAAAGCTGCAGAATATGTTGCTGCTGCAGCTGCTGCTGCTGCAGCTGCTGCTGCTGCAGCTGCTGCTGCAGCAGCTGCTGCTGTCTACTGCAGCACCAGCCGCTGCAGCTGCTACTACTGCTTTCTACTGGATCACCAGCTGCTGCAGCAACTGCTGCTGCAGTAACTTTCATCCTTTTATGCTTTAGGTAGAGGGATGCTGGGCAGGAAAACAGCAGAAGGAGCAAGAGCAGCACGTAGCTGCTGCTGGCTGCTGCTCTGCTGCTCCTTAGTTGCTGCTGCGGCTGCATCCATCTCCTTTCTTCTGAAACTTGTCTTTGTTTCAGTTTGCCTGTCCCTCTCTGTCTTTGTTTCTACCCGTCTTTTCCTCTGTTTCAGTTTATATCCGGCTGTGTCTGTCTCTGTCTGTCTCTGCTTCTGCTTGCGTTTGTTTTTCTCTCCTTTTGGCCTTCGCGTACTGACCAACAAGTGCTGGTGCACGTGCTGCTGCTGTTGCTACTGCTGCTGCCTGCTGCATAGCTGCACAGACACCGCAACTGGCGGAGAGCAGATACAAAGTGCAGCACTTAATAAAACAGCTATGCTGTTGCTGCGGCTGCTGCTGCTGCTGCTGTCCATCAACAAAGAATTATCATTCGGGCTACAGCCAGTCATCGATGTCATCCTCTGCCACCTCCTGAAGCTGCCGCTGCAGATGCTGCTGCATTTGCTGCTGATATTGCTGCAGCTGGGAAATAAAATGATGCCTCTGTTTATGCTGATGCAACTGCTGCTGCTGCAGCTGCTGCTGCACTGGTAGGATTTGCTGCGGCGGCGTCCGTGCCTGCTGGTGCAGCTGCTGCACTCTCTGGTGTTGTTGTTGCCACTGCTGCGGCAACGGCTGCTACTGCTGCAGCTCCTGTTGGTGCAACTGCTCTTCCGCAGCAGCACTGCGAACAGGGGGGGATGGTCTGTATTGCTTCTCAGGAGCTACGCAGACTTTTCTCAACAAAGCAGCAGCGTGCAGAAGGCAACGTGCCAGCAGAAAGTAAAGCAGCTCGTCTTTGTTGTTTTTTAGGGTTTAGGTTTAAGTGTTGCTGCGCGCGCAGGGGGGTATCTCTCCCTTGGCCTCCAGAGCAGCAATAAAGGCATTTGTGCCTGCTGCAGCTATATCTGCTGCCCCTACTACTGCTGCTGCTGCAGCAAAGTCAAGGAAGGCCAGCTGCTTCTCTAGGCAATGTTGCTGCTGTTGGTACTGCAGCGTAGTTTCTGAGAGAAAGCACCAGCAACAGCCGCTGCAGCTGCAACAGCAACGGGGCGTCGATGCCCCTATATATTCAAGTTCTTGCAGTGGGCTGCTCCATCTGCAGTGACTGGAGCAGCAGCAGCAACTCTAGCAGCAGGGGCCGAAACAACAACGCTGCAGCAGAAGCTGTAGCCGTAGCTGCAGAATGGCACACATAGAATGGCTTCGACGGAGCAACCGCAGCCGCAGCAGCTATAGCAGCAAGATGTGCGTACACACGGCACTGGCCATTTGCAACTTTCTGTTAAGTGCGAGAGTTGCATGCCAACAGGAGGGAGCTGCAGAAGCCAAGCGACCAAAAATATTTAACCCTAAACTCTGAAATCTAAAACCTCAGGAAATTTCGGCAAATGATTTTACTTGCTGCTTCTCTTTCGTGTTACCTACAAGTACCTCTATAGAGTCCACTTCGTGCATATGAATTTCATCCAAGTCTTCGATATCAAAGTGTATCTCTGCAATCGCGTCATAATCAGGAGAAACGACAGTTGGGGAACCAGTGGTGCACGGCCGTCGTGGTGTGGGCAAACTGCTGATATCTTTGCCTTTTTCCTGTTTGTCAGATGGGTACAGGTAAGGCTGCCACTGGAAGGCTGTGTGCGGCTTGTCGAGCAAAACATACATAATTCGCTCTGTTGCAGCTTCTACGCATTTCGCCTACGATATTTTCTTTTTTTTTGCTTCCTTCTTTGTCCCCACGTTACTTCGTGTCAAGCTGCGCTTCGTGTCAGAGTCCACACACACAACGCGCATCGGTGCACCCTAATCACCTCACACTGGAAATAAGGACCCGTTGCTGCTGTTCATAGACCATGCAGGTACCTCTACTGTTGCAGGATTTGCACACCAAGGCTTCTGCATCTTCGGTGCTTACATCCTGCACGAAACAACGAGCAGAGCTGCTAGGGCACACGCGACAGCCAACGGGCAGAAAAGCAGTCACGGAATACTCCCCCCAAGACAAAGTGCTCAGCAACGACCCCGCCACAAGTAGCACTCACTAGCACGATGAACTGTGTAATCGTTGCGTTCGTAGGGGAGCGGAGTTAACGACAAGCCTAAACTCCGCTCTCATGATAGCCGATATTCAATGAAACGAACAGCGCATGCCTCTCCAGCTTCCAATGCAGTGTCCACGCATTTCAACGTTACTTCGGTGCTAACTGTCAAACTGCTGTGAAATACTTCTGCCTCCGTGATTTACACGGTCGATTCGTGAGCTTGACTTCAGGCAGGCAGGCGGTGAAATCAACGGGCTAGAATCGGGACTTCCTACGAAAATATTTCCCAGTGAATGTGTACTGAAAGCATCTCGCTTACAGCCGGGGTTAAATTCATGCAATTCCAGTAAAAGCTGGGATATATCAAATTGGAGATGGAGCCCAACACCCTCAAATGATTCTGACACGCCCCAAAACGTTCTATAATTTGTGCCAACTGCTAAGGGGTGCTGGGTCTCTGCTGTTCACTGTGGCGCTGGGCCTCTGATGTTCAGTGCGGCCGCCCAGAACAATCTGGAATAAGGCTAGGAAGACACTGGCCTCTTAGACGTTAAGAATAGCACCTGCTGTGTCGTGGCACCAGTAACGCATTCACTGGCTTGAGGTGTCCTGATGACGTTCCACGCCTGCTCAAGTAGTGGTATTCGGTACAGCTTTCCAGAAGCTATGGGCAGCTCCGTCCGTTGTCTCAGAGGGTAGTATTGCCGCAGGTGTCTGTTGCTTCGCTTTTCGCTTTGGTTTCTCCTAGGTCACCTTCCAACCAATCATCCTCCACAGCTCGAGAGTTGGAAATTGCGTGTTTCCTTCCTTTGATGTCTCAATACTGCACCAGCTCAGCACGTCCCACCCTTTCATCGCCTAGTGCCCTCGTCAGAGCCCAGGGACTTCCCGATTGCCTCTCTAACAGGGGCAATCCTGCTATGAGCCATTGATATAGAGGTGCCCAGGATCATCATTGAACTTCTGTTGATTAAGGACTAATACTTCTCGATTCAGCCGCATTTCGACAGCTGCCGTTGCTCATATTGATTCCTGCACAACCTGTTCTGTCGCTGACACGGGTATAAACCTACAACGCAGAGCATGTCGAAAAGCTTTCACAGTCCGAATGCGCTCATGTAAAGTGGTATCCTTGCTTAGGTATAGCCACAGTTGTATCAACTCCCATTCAAATAACAAGAAATACAACACCAACCGTAGCTTTTCTGGTGTTTCTTGAAGACGAAGGTGCAAATGCGGAGAGGCAAGGAAGCCTTACATTGGCACCGCCCGCCGTATCGGGACTGTGAGCAGAGACATGATTTCTGATGAATTGTTTTCGTGGCAGCGATATTTTGCGCCAAAATGTTTGCAGAAACTGCGCTTGTTCCAGCGCGGAGACGCGTTCAGCCATTGGTTACCTCCTTACTTGAGGGTGAGGGTAAAGCCTGATCAATCTCCACTAGGCGAAGCTCCGGCCGATGCAGCATTGTTCAAGTTGACGTATGTACTTGTACTGGCTACAGCTGGCTACCAGCGGCCAGGTAGGTGTTCTGCAACTCTCTGTAGTGCTAGAGCACGTATCAACGGGCGAGGTGGGTATGCTTGCATGCCCGGTAGCCTACCAGCAGAAGTTGCAGCACGATAAGGTATAACTCATAAGGGAGTAGTTGCATCCCTCACCAGCCCAGGGCCATCGGCCAGTGCTCCCATGCCACCTGTGGACTGGGAGTGCAGTTCAGGAGCTAGGTGTAAAACACATCTTCGGTATTCTGATACCTTTCACGACGTTCCTTCCCTTAGATTAGCCACTGTCGTCACACGGACGCACGGTAATATATGATACAAAATGTCAATTAAGTAAAATGATTGTATTTGAAGGGAGAGCGTATTCTGCATCATATTTTCTCTACATTTCTGTATCAAAACTTCCCGCGGACCACGCATAAACCACCAATAAGACCGACCATCTTGCACTCGTTCTAGTGGTAAGCAGCTCCGCGGGAGTCTTTACTTGGCAAATTTCCCTTTGTTTCATGAATAACCCTTAGTCTCATGAAATTCGGAAAGTAAATTCCGGAATGATGAGGAAACATGCATAACCGTCACACCGGCCGCGGAAGACACGCAACATGGTCACGACCCGTCTGACGTGAACGGGCTGAAGCCCACAGGACACACAACACCTTGTTCACAACAACATTGAAAATATGTGTACACAAGTTTGCCGCCTTAAACCGAAAACTGTAAGACTTCCGTTTGACCTTCCAAATGCTTCTACTCTCACCACTTTTGGTCGCCACTCTGGCGCTATTATCGGAGGCTGCAGATGGCGATGAAGTGCCTGCCGTTCCTATTCCCAGCCCTGAGAGCAGCTCCCTAGACGATCAAGCTTTCACGTTGGATGAGATTGCGGCTCCGCGAAGACAGAGATGGGAACAGAGGAATTTACCACCGATAGCGGCCGCCGTACTGGTTGCAACGGCCGCTACGGTGTTTTGCTTTTCTCGATTGTTCAAATCCACACAATCCAACGAAAAGTCAACAAGTCACAAGGCGAATGCGCTGCCTGTGAGGCCTTCTCGTGTTCGTTGGTTCGCCTTTTCTTCTACACGTGGGAGGAGTGTCATTCGATACGCTGGCGGTGTCCAGAAAGCGATCCATGCAGGGGGGGAAGACTCGACGTTATCTACGTCCATTAAAGGAGTGCTAGTTTACGTGCATGCCGATTATGTCGGAGGCGCGTACAGTTTCTATCAGCCTTCTACAGACGCCACGTTGCAATGTCCTGTTGCGACCGTGCTGTGTTCGGCCTCGCAAATACGCACACAGTGTAGCTGATAGTTGATAGTTGGGGATCTGCGCAAACGTCAGCAGCCAGCAGCATGCGCTGCGACTGTAGGACTTTCTGAGGGCATGTTTTTTCTTTGGGCCAATTTTCTACGCGAATGGTATCGTATGCGCCGTGCGAAGGCAGGTAATGGTATGTGTTCAGATGCATGCGCGTCTCTAGGGGAAAATACGCGACAGGATCAAGAAGGGATCGCTTCGCTATGACGGGGCACTCGTCTGGTGTTCTTCACGGCGATGTATAACTTCGCTTGATCTGCATTTCTCTGACAAGTTCTGCCACTACAACATCTTGCCTTCATTGGGTTGGGCAGTGTCTCGCAAGACAGTAGTATGTGGAGTGGATCTCAGAAGACCCAGACGTGCAGAAAGCGAATATCATGCTGCTATACCTTTTAGAGGCCTGCTGTACATGGGCACGCTTGAGCATGCACGCAACGTAGTGAAGGCAGCCATTGGGCTTGGTGAGCCTGGCGAAAATGCGTGGTTCTCGAGAACACTGGCTAGATGTAGTGGTGATTCGGTTTCGCCGCCATAAATGTTTTGTAGCGCCTAGTAGTAGCAACGACTACGAGGAAAAAGCCCATTGCTGTCCGCGTGAGAGCCTTTTCCTTTCCGTTCGAACCCTTTCCGGATGTCATCAACACTTCAACAGAGACCGGCACGCGTGCTGTCGTTATCGACCCATGTAGAAGGGCTAATAAGCTTTACAAATGTCCCCTGAGGGAGGGCTGGTTGCAGCGCATGCTATTTACGTTGCGAGTGTATACATTACACGCGCCTATTTATGGAGGCATTGGAATTATTAGACTGTGACAGCGATTTATTCGTGGAGGCGCTGATTACCCTCACATATTCGCACAGAAGATCAGCTGTCTAAAGTGCTGGTTGCCAAGAAGTGGGTTCTCCCGTTGTATGCTTCCTGAAAATTGCCACTGCATTGGAGGAGCTCTTTGTTGAGCTGTTGCATCGGAGTTTAGAGCTGGCCACACCAGATGGATAATTGAGATTTGACGTTTCAGTACGTCTGTGTTCGAACGCTAAGGTCAGCTTAACAAGTTGATTGAGAGCATCGACTGTACTGGCTGCTATGCGGAATTATGTGCGAGCCGATGGAAAAAGACTGAATCGAGGAGTCAACGATTACCATCACCTGTTCGTAAATAAGGACAGATGTCTGTGCAAGTACGAGTTGTCAAGAACTGGGTTCCCCCTCTGCAGTTGCCCTCTTGACAATATGCCACTGCATTAGAGGGGTTTTTGCTGAGCTATGGGGTATTGCTCTCCACGTTAGATGGATGATTGGGCCTTAATGCTTCGGTGTGTCTGTACATGGACGCTACGGTTCGCCCAATAAGGTGGTTGGGAACATCGATCCTGCTGGGTGCTGTCTGCAACCACCGGACAGCGGACCAGAGGTGGCCGCGCCGAGCGGAAAGGTCATTAACGCGGAACCGAGGGGCGTGATAACCGAACCCGCTGTGTTTCGGTAGAACGCCGTCCTGTGGGTCGTGGATGTAGCGTGCATCAATTGTGGGGACCCTGTTTGGGTAATGATTTGGGTGTCTAGGCGGTGAGTCAGTGAAACGCTCAATTGCAGTTACCGGAAGCAGCAATCATGGCAGTCTTTCTCGGCGGTGAAAGTGGGCATACCTTTTGATTAGCGCGAAGCAAGAGCCAGTATGCCCTGTGGAAAGTTCACGGGGTCGCGTTGTTTGCTTCAAGATTGGTTATGCCACTAGCAGTGCGGAACGGACGACCACAGCCAAAGCCTAGACGGCTACGTGGTACAGAACGTAACGCAACACGCTCTTTGCCTGTGAAAGAATCGAATAAAATAACAGCGGGTTTGCAGTATTAAGAATCTTGAGTGTGCACGCTACACATGCTGCGGCGAAGGTCGATCCGGCTGATTTTCGTCAGTGAAAAATCGTAGCCAGGTCCACCTTCTTCACAGCATGTTTTGCCGCGCTGTGTTTCTCTGTCGGGTTAGGAAGATCTTCTTCGTATTCCATCAAAGTACTGTGAAATGAATTTCGCCGCAATTGCACGTTTCGTATTGACTCGGGTAGCCGTGCTAGGCTTTCCAGCAAGCGCCTTCATGCTTTCCAGAACGATCAGTCTGTGTTGACGTGCATTTCTGCGCCCGAGCATGCCTTTGTCCACCAGCGAGAAGCATGCTCCCCCTTCAGCATCTGTTCGCGTTTCTGGAATCCAGAGAGGCAACGATACGTCTTCAGTGTCGCAGCACAATTGTTTGGCTATTGACCACTTGTTTTTACGGAATAAGTGTTATGTCTTTACACGGAGCATGTGGGCGAGATTCTAAACCGAAAGCACTTGCTTTCGGTAATATGGGGTTGCCCTGCCTCCAGGCGGTATGCTTGGACTTCAACAATTTGCGAGAGGGCGGTAGCAAACCGGAGCGTTGCCACCTACTGTGCCTGGCCCAAGCAGACATTGACCAGCAACAACGAAGACTGTGGACTATACCGCACTATCGTTTTGCTTTTTGTCTGCATTTGTGTTGGCGAGTTGGGCAGGCTGTTTGGTGAACAGGAGTGAATTCCTGATAATGGGAGAGTTGCGGAGGAGTGGAACCCGCTGCGCTTGTTCCATTTTTCCAGGTCTTTAAGTGGCATCGGGGATTGTACAGGCCGTAAGACGACACACAGACTGAGCTTACGGTTTACGCGATAGTTGTCAATTCGTGTTCTTGCGTGCTGCCCATGCGATTGCTGTGCGTTGTGGAGGTGTATGCTGCTGTGGCAAAGATCCACAGTGCAGTTACTTCGTGCGCAAGGCGACGTTAGCGCAGGCAAATGCGGCGCTGTTCTGCAGTCGTGTATGCTGTTGAACGTTTGTTTGAGTTGCGTTTTCGTTCGTCAGCTGTGCCCTTGACTTGGATGAGAGTGGGCTGTGAAGTGGTGCAAGCGGCACTTGTGCGGCATGCCGACCGTCCCCCCACACAGGGCAGAGTGGGTGTTTCACAAGAATCCCGTTGCCACAGCCTGTGCGTCAGTGTCGCGGAACAGTTACACGCTCGCTGCAACCCGAAGGCCATTTGTTCGTTGGATGGAAAGGGCTTCTTGACCTTCACCGGTTCGGCCAGAGCGGCGTGTGACTTGGAGCGTTGGGCTGCAGAGCTGGCCGCAGAAGAGAGGAAGTGCCGTGCTCGGTATGATTTGTGTCCATGCGCGTTGATTTGACGCTGGTGAGGAGTTTTTGTTCATACTATTCTAAGTCGGGACGTGTGCAGGGTTGTTTGGCATGGTGGTTAATGCGGCTCAAATAAGAGCACGAGCAACCTCCGCCGACGTTCGCAATTTTCGGAGCACTTGCTGCACAAAATATTTTCATTATGGCGTGTGCCCTGCTGTCAATCAGCTCCCACATTTCATTCAACTGCACAGTAGCCTGGTATCTGAATGTGTGGCAGTTCGTGCAGTTCGCTGACGTTTCGGGCTCGAGCCTTGCTGTAATTTGCACGGTTGTGCTGTCGTGCCCCTGACACCAGTCAGGTGTCAAAGGCTGGCTTCTGCAAGTGGCCACGGGCTACGGGTCTCTGAAGTATCTTCCACTGCTGTGAAACATTCATTGTTGGGCTCCCGTGTTGTAGAGCAAGCCTGGCGCCGCAGGATGCATCATGGAGTTTTGACGTTTTAGGATATCCTCCGGCGCGCTGTGAGGCCCACTACACATGTTTGCTCAGAAGTTTGACTGCATTGACTGTTCCTCTAAACTGCGCGACAACGACCGATGGCGACAACTATAGGCACGAGGGTCGCGTACACAAAGGAAGTGAGTGTAACGTACCTCTCATCGTTTATTGTAGGACATACATCACATGGCTTTGTATGGACCAGTAGTCCAGAGCTCGGGTAAGGCTTTTCTGAGTGTCGCGCATCCCCAA
>NW_024016068.1:0-2252 GCF_000499745.2 Eimeria mitis | reverse complement strand
AGATCTGCTGCAGCCTTTGTTAGAGCCCTCAGCGCAGCAGCAGCTGCCGCAGCAACATGAAAAGCAGTTGTGGAGAGGCAAAAGTGTTCCTTTTTCAATGCGTTTTCGCATGCAGCGAAGCCATCAAGCGCAGCGAAGCTGCTTGCTAAGGAGTCGCTTTCTCGGGTTTTCCCTCTGCGGTCTCGTCTCTTGGGCTCTGGCCGCCGAAACTACCAGAAACACTTCGGAGCGTTGACTCAGGCCCTGCAACAGGCTAAAGCGGGAACCGCGGCGCTTGAACTGATTATGGCTTCAAAAAGTGAGGGTCTAAGAGTTCTGCACACTGCCCGCACACCCAACCAGAAACCACTGACACCTCTCCCCTGCAAGGGTCTCCTGGGCCCCTTGGTTGCCGAAGGGAGGCTCGCCGATCCCTGCGAGTGCTCGGGTTCCCCAAGCAGCTGAATTAGGAAGGGTGCACCACATGTTGCAAAGCCGAGAGGAGGTAGTTGCTGAGCAGTTGGTGACCTTCTGGAAAAGGATATATGTATGGGAGGAAGTGTTTGTTAGGTGGTGTGTTGGTGTTTTGCAGCACTCCCTCTGTATTCCTGGACTGAGAGTCTGTTCAACCACCCTCTCATGACTCTGCGTAACACGGTCATTCACGGGTTCGAAGAGGTGATTGGTGGTGTTTCGGGTTTGTTCACGAGTGAAGTGAAAAGCAGCTGCTTCTCCTTCGCCTACCGTGTGAACACCGTTGCGCCTTACACTGTGGTATACCCCGGGGGTATCCTTGGGAGCATTATGAAGGGGCTCGTGCGTTCATACTTCCTGGTGTTCCAGCAATCGCTGATAAACTTCAAGGGCATATTTGCGCTACTCATCGGTATTATCTGCAAAACAAGAATCATACAAGCAGCTGTCAGCGCGATCAAGCCTGTATTCCGCTTGGCCAGACGCGGGGCGCGTGGCTTTCAAATGTTCAGGTCAAAAACAATCGGTATGATGAACACTAAATAATAAAGAATATAAACAGGAGTAACGAGCATGGGTTGGGGGCCATGATATTCTATTGTACTCATGCAATGTATGACCATGATGCAGGGATACAGCAACAGGGGCAGTCAAAGTTCAGAAAAGTTCAAAGAAATTTCTGTCTGTCTGTTCGCAGCCATGAGGGGAGACCCGGTGGGCCAGGGCGTCATAGACCGTTTGTTCAAGCGAGAGGCAGTCGTTCTCACTACCATTCTTTTCCAAATGCACGCAGTTGACGTGCAGCAACAGTACACGGAGGCTGAGGAAATCAAGAGTGCCCTATCAGGCGCCGGGGGATCGTGGGCCCTCGCCGAAGGTCTATTCATCGGAGGAGCCGAATTTGGTCGTGCTTTCTTCAGCTTGGTGAGGAGATACAGAAAAAGTGCAATGGCATACGTGCAGGCGTGTGAAGCGCTCAAGAGTGGCAGTTTGGACCGCGCCACGGAGCCCCCCACGGAGAACGCAGAGGGTGCGCCACAGGAAAGGCCTGCTGCGGACGCATCTGTGGAGAACTTGCTAGAAGATGCACTGGAGTTCTTCGATAACGCTCACCCCGAGGCGTCAGGAGGAGATGAGGCCCTTACAACGGTGCAAAAGATGAAGTTGCTGGCGCAGAGCTGCAGGAAGAACCGGCGTTTTGTGGAGACCTACGAGAAGAGGCATTACGACTATACAAAACGGTTGATCATTCAAATGGTGCGCGTTTTGAAATATTATTTCAAGTACTTCAAGTCATACATTGCTGACATCCTCTCCATCTTCTACGAGTCGGCCATAGTGATGCTCGAAACGAAGATCAACGATTCAGTCGGTGCAGCCGAAGGGTCTAACAGTCCTGCAGACGAAATGGTAGCCGCTGAAGCGCGTCATGCAGCAAGAAGAAGTGCTGCACAATCAGCAACGGATGAAACCCAACTCCCCAGGAAACTCTTCAGGGTGCCAAAGTTCGCAGAGGAAGCCACAAGGCTAGCAAACGGGTTCTTTGAAGCCAGTAAGTGCCAACACCGGCGTCTGTTCTGCTGACCTTTCAGCATGTATAGAATTAAATTCTGTAGAACCCCACGCAAACGAATAGAGTAGGCGGGTTCGCGCAGCCGTCATCAGGCTGGCGGGATCCTCTTGCTTTGCTAGGATGCTCCTTTCCAGAGGGTCAAGCTGTTGTGCTCGCTCTTTCTCATCACCAAGCACGCATCATGGTCTTGCGTGTTTTGCAGCTGGAGCGTTTTCGCTGTTTGAAA
>NW_024016067.1:0-2252 GCF_000499745.2 Eimeria mitis | reverse complement strand
GCTAGCTAGCTAGCTAGCTAGCTAGCTAGCTAGCTAGCTAGCTAGCTGGGTAGTTAGCTAGCTGGGTAGCTATCTATCTGCGTATATATATACAAATAGGGAGAAGGGATGACGCGAGATACGAAAGGAGGCGGAGGATAGAGACAGACAAAAAGAAACAGAGAAAGATATAAGGGGACAGGGAAAGACAAAAGGAGACAGAGAGAAACAAAAGGAGAGAGAAACAAAAGGAGACAAAGAGAAACAAAAGGAGACAGAACGAAACAAAAGTAAAGAGAAAGAGACAAAAGGAGACAGAGCGAGAAACAAAAGGAGACAGGGAAAGAAACAAGAGTAAAGAGAGAGAGACAGCGACAACGAGTGTATGCCGCCAGGCTGCAGCTCACCTCTTTGATAACGCCGGGGGCCTGGGTGGTGGTGGTGGTGAAGGCCAGCCGATCGATGGCGCGCATCTCTCTCTCTATTTCTTCCTCTATCTCTCTCAGCTCTTCTTGCGAGAGTTTCTTCTGTGCTGCTGTAATATCCTCGTCACCTGCTGCCAGCGGCAGCTGGCGCTGCACTCCTCCAGCAGCAGCAGCAGCAGCAGCAGGAGGAGGAGAAGCAGCAGGAGGAGGAGGAGGAGCTGTTTGTGCTGCTGCTGCCTCTGCTGCATCCAAACCATCAACAGAAGAAGAAGGGCTTGAGAGAGAAGCAACGACCCCAGGAGGTGTAGGGGCATCAGGGGCTGGGGGTGATGCAGGCTGCTGCTGCTGCTGCTGGCTGCTGCTGTCTATGTGGTCCTCTGCTGCAGCAGCAGCAGCTAAAGGGGTAGAAGATGCATAGAGACAGCCACCAACAACACCCACCAAGAACAACCCCCTAACAACACACCTCATTTTGCCTGTTTTAATGTTTATAAACAAACAAAAACAAAACAAAATAAAGAATATATCGCAGTATACAAACAGATCTGTTGCTGCAGCACAAACAAATACAGAAAAAAAAAAAAATGAAAAAAAAAAAACTACCCTCCACCTNAAAAAAAAAAAACTACCCTCCACCTGACTATACACCCGGTGGCTATCAGGGGGCTGTAGCGGGGGGGAGAAAGGGAGGTCCTTATAAACCCTAAACCCTTAAAATCTCGATTCTAAACTAATTAATAAATAATAAATTACTTTTTTTATTCTTTATTGCTGCTTTTGGGCGTAAGAGAGCGGGCTGCTGCGGAGCGGTGGAGGCGCGGTGCTTGCCTGTAGAGATGAGCGCGTAGCCTGTGTTGTTGCTTGGTTGTTTTTTGTTGTTTTTTAACGGTTTTTTCTAGATAAATATATTAATATATTAAATTAATTTATAAATAAATTCACACATATCAAAAAAGCAAAGTTTTTTTCTCGTTTATATCACCGGTACGCATCGACGCCCAGTGAGGTTTGTTTGGTCCGGTGGAGCGCCGAGGCAGCGGCAAGCACAAGAATGCATGCAACTGTATATTCTATTGGAGAAAGTTTTTACGAAAATAAATAAAATGTTTTTTAATAAATTAATAAATAATTATAATTTTTATTTTATCCACTTCAGCAGCAACTTAAACACCCACGGCATCCACAGGGTGAGCGCGGAACCACTGAGCGCCGGATGAGCCCAGCAGCANGCAACTTAAACACCCACGGCATCCACAGGGTGAGCGCGGAACCACTGAGCGCCGGATGAGCCCAGCAGCAACTGCTGCGGTGTATCGACACCTAAACCTCAGCACTCCCTTTCTTTTTTTTATTTATTTATTTAATTTTTATTATTTTAAATTCATAATGGGGTTATTTGCTATTAAGTTTTATAGCTTGCGCTCATCCTACACCCCCACTAAGCCAAGCCGCTCTCCTCCTGTGTTCTATAGAGAGGAATTCAGATGTATGTACAGCTGAGGTGTACGTACAGCTGAGCTGTACGTACACCTGAGGTGTACATACACCTCA
The DNA here is from genome assembly GCF_000499745.2 of Eimeria mitis. NCBI lineage: Eukaryota > Apicomplexa > Conoidasida > Eucoccidiorida > Eimeriidae > Eimeria > Eimeria mitis. The sequence goes on along the minus strand of NW_024016067.1, from coordinate 297 downwards.
GAGGGCCCTAGGAAAGGCACCATGGTAACTCTCAAGCTCCTCTGGGCTCCTATCACCGCACCCCCTGCAGACCACTGGTCCACTGCATCGAACATGAAAATAAAAAGATATACAAAGCCCCAAATATCATCTGAAGAGCGCATGCATGCATGCATGCATGCATGCATGCGTCTTTGTCGCTCTACACCTGGTGCACTATTTTTTTAACGGGATGGAGGTACTTGTGGGCTCAGCTGCGACACCGTGAGCTGCCTATACACCCCGTGGGGTGTATAGGCAGCTCGCTGCTGCCACAGC
>NW_024016066.1:0-2255 GCF_000499745.2 Eimeria mitis | reverse complement strand
ATTTTAATAGATGCTATCTTCGGGCGATTGTGAACCAGAGCTATTCGGCATTTCGCAGCGCGGCGACTCGTTGGAGTCCCCCTAATGTTGTTTTTGGTAGGGAAAGCGAGGAGGTCTCGCCTGTCTCTACCCTTCCTTTATTTGCTTGATACGTTGCAAGCTACAGTTCCCACGATGCTGCGTGGACAGTAGCGTGTCTGCAAGTTTTTATGATGTAGGGTTAGATGATAAAAAGTAGAGGGGTATGAAGCTATTAAGCCTGGCTCACGAGGCAACTCCTTCAAATTTTCATGGGCCACAAATGAATGTTATGCGGGTGTGGTGCTAGTGGACCATATGTGGCGGACATCGACGCATGTCGCTGATCCCATTGCAGAAAAATTCGTCCTTTGAACGTTTATTCGGAAGGACTGTGCTATGTTGGTGTATTTTTCAGATGCAAACAAGCATATGCATCGCTTGAAACAGTCCAGTGACGATCGCTTGGCGTCGAGTTCCTCATCGACTTCTGACCGTTCCGCGGGCAGGTGCACCAACTGACTGGATTAAGAGTGATGTAGATATTATGTAGCCAGAACCGCAAACTAAAGCTTAAATGCTATTTTCTGTTCTCTAACTCTCTACCTGCAGTTGTGTGGGGCCACATAAGTGATCGGAAAGCGTTGGGGTAGATTTAGGCGCTGCGACGCCTCCTGTGGCTCGGCCATATACGCCCTACACGTATTTAGAGCTACCCACTGCTCTAAGTGTATACCAGCTAGATGGTTGTTAAGCTAGTTTCAACTTGGGTTTACTTGGTGCATTAGGCGCCAGCACTTGGATGAAACACATCTGCAGAAAACCTGAGACCTAAGCGGGTGTCCAACGCTTTAAGTAGGTAACAGAAGCAACGTGAGGTTCAGTTCACTGGCACCGCAACTACACAAAAGTGAATTTGTAGATTGCAAGCTGAAGTTGTCGATGAGACTGTATGATTAGCACCCTCGCAGGTGTTCGCTACTATATACACGACTGCTGCAGGCGCAACATGGGACATCGGTCCTACAGACGACGACCGTCATGAACTGTAACGGAGTGGAATACTTCAAACGAGAGTTCGCAAATGCAAATGACCTCCTCCCCAGTCTCTAGGAGCCCCACCCACAGCGGCGCAGAGGTTTGGGTTGAGTGGTGGATGTAGGCGGCCCGTCGCTGCGACTCCTGCAGCAAGGTGACCCCAGCCACAGAAGCAATCAAACTCAAACACGCGTTCGATGCAGCACTAACACCGTAGACAATTGCTAAGCACTTCCTCGGTCCTCAAGAACAAGACTCCACTTAACCAGAAGTGGTCTTACCAAGTGGAGAGGGGTCATGCATCAATACTCATCAGTCTGCTTTTCTTTCCACACCGTCTCCATCCATCGCTCTGCGTATTAACGACAGCCTAAAGTTTACCGATGAAGCGTTGAATTGAAGGGCCTCTGGTTGTCGTTTAACCTAGTGCAAGACGATCGTCGTGAGCCCTCCCAGGCCCAGATTGGTACCCCATGCGCAGAAGCAAGAAATGGGACATGGAACAAGGAACTACCACCTATATTTTTGGATTCAGTGGTTCCCGATGCGCCTCAGATACTGCGCCATCATTACCAGGGCGGCTCAGAAACAGTTTNCCGGCCGTGCAAGGTAGTGTAAGGTGGCTCCGAGCTCGGATTAGCAAGGAAGCATATCAACCTGAGTCAATTGATGCAAATGTGTATCTGGGGACAGCAGAAGAACTGCCGCCCTCCGTCTGCCTAGTCGCTCAAGTGGCAACAAGCCGCTTGCAGCTTGTCAGTAAAACACTTTCGGCGGAAATGCCCGGAGGCCGAAGGCTTATTTTGAAACACAGAAGAACAAGAGAAGAACATCAACAGTACTTGCAGATCAGCCAGGTAGACAAGCGGAATAGGGCGCAACCACCGTTCCGGGTATTTTCGGTAGCCTTCAACTCACACAAATCTCGAGATTCAGAGAAGCTTAAGGCCGTTGGATAGGAAAGAGCAAATCCAAAATAAAACAGCCGGCCCGCTAGATCTACGTCTCATGGCAGCTTGGGTGCTCTTTGACCGAGCACCTGCTCCTCATAAAGGGTTGCTACCTTACTGCTCGAAGAATAAAAACCCCTATCATCCTGCAGAAAGCCAAACGTAATAACGTGCATATGCACAGTTTCGATTATTTTCGGTAGCCTTCAACGCAGAAATCTCTAGATTCAGAGAAGCTTAAGGCCATTG
>NW_024016065.1:0-2255 GCF_000499745.2 Eimeria mitis | reverse complement strand
ACAAGAAGGACGCCACCTACGCAGCGGTGCAGGAGCTCATGGCCTCTCCTGGTGATTTATTTTTTTATTTTTTTTTATTTTTTTTATTTTTTTTATTTTTTATTTTTTTTTGTTGTTGCTGTTGTTGTTTTCCTTTGTTTGTTTGCTTGTTTGTTTTTTGTGTTGTTTGGTTGTTGCTGCTGCTTAGTTGCTGTCTCCTAATATATCTCCCTATGGTTTGCTGCTGCGCCCCATCTACATCTGCTGCTGCTGCTGCTGCTGCTGCTGTTGCTGCTGCTGCTGCTGCTGCTGCTGCTGCTGCTGTATACAGAATTTCAGGCGCTGAAGGCGCAGCGAGCCTCGCAGGGTAGCGAGGCATGGAACTGGCAGCGGCGTGTGAAGTCTTCTGCTGCTGCTGCTGCTGCTGCTGCTGCTGCTGCTGACGATGATGATGATGATATAGGGTCCTCTATGCAGGAGGAGACAGAGACAGAATCAGAGACAGACACAGCAGCAGCGTAGATATTTCTCTGTCTCCCCCCGGCTACCTGTCTCCTGTCTCCTGTGCTGCAGCAGCAGCACAGCACCAGCAGCACAGCAGCAGCAGCAGCACAGCAGCCGCAAACAGCAGGCATATACACACATCCTACTGCTGCTGCTGCTGCTGTTAGTTCTGCTGCTGCTGCTGCTGCTGCTGCTGCTGCTGCTGCTGCTGCTGTAGGAGACACGTGCGGTGTCTCCTCAGCTGTCTANCTGCTGCTGCTGCTGCTGCTGCTGCTGCTGCTGCTGTAGGAGACACGTGCGGTGTCTCCTCAGCTGTCTAGGTGTATTCTCTCGGTGCTGCAGCAGCAGCGCTTCTTCTCTCGTGGATAGATAGAAAGAGACAGAAAGAGACAAATAAGTAAAAACAAATAGAGACAGAAAGAGATACAAATATAGACGTAAAGAGAGACAAAATAAACAAAAAGAGAAACATAAATAGATATAAAAAAAGACAGAAAGAGAGACAGGTGGGGGGAGAGGCAAACCACGCGGCCTCCATCTGTCTCCTTTCTGTCTCCTGCTGCTCTGAAAGGCAACGACTCGCTTCAGTTGTTGCTGCTGTTGCTGCTGCTGCTGCTGCTGCTGCTGCTGTTGCTGCTGTTGCTGTTTCTGCTCACTGCGGGGGCAGCAGCAGCATTAGCAGCACCCCGCTTGGCGGTGGCTTCGGCTGCAGCGGCAGCTGCAGCAGCAGCTGCAGCAGCTGCAGCTGCAGCAGCTGCAGCTGCAGCAGCAGCAGCAGCAGCAGCAGCAGCAGCAGCAGCAGCAGCAGTAGAGGGGACGACAGAAGCAGCAGACAAAACCCCCCCAGTAATAGCTGGTGCTGTGTACTTTGTTTTCTTTTCTTNGGGACGACAGAAGCAGCAGACAAAACCCCCCCAGTAATAGCTGGTGCTGTGTACTTTGTTTTCTTTTCTTATGTTTATACAAAACCCCTAAAGAGACAGTTGAGGGTTGATGGCTTCATAGTTTACACGCTGCTGCTTCTGCTGCTGCTGCTGCTGTTGCTGCTGCTGCTGCTGCTGCTGCTGCTGCTGCTGCTGGTGTTTGTAACGGGATACTTCTCTGGCTGCTCCATGCTTGAGGAGAGAGAAGTAGCTGCGGAGACAGTGGGGTGGCGCTGCAGCTGTCTCCTGGGATCGTCTCCTCCGGGGGTGACCCCACACGGGGCCGGTCCCCGCAGTGTATGCGTGTGTGCATCGTTCTACTACACTTATATTTTTCTAGTGTATCTCTGCATGCATGCATGCATGCATGCATGCGTGTGCTTGTAGTGTATCTATGCATGCATGTGTTTGCTGCTGTGGCCGCTGCGGGGCTGCCTCAGTTTGGGGCTTTGGGGGGGCCCCCCGGGGGCCCCTCTCTGGTGTCTGCTGCTACTACTGGTTGCGAGGTAGCTGATGAGGGGGCCCCCAGTACCCTCTGTTTATCTCAAGGAGAAGAAACAACAGGCAGCAGCAGCTGTGTTTGTATGGATGCATGCACTCTATAACAACTGCAGCTGTAGAGAGAGAGAGAGAGACACGAAGACAGAGACAGCGGACACTTGCTGCAGCAGCAGCAGCTGCTGCTGCTGCTGCTGTTGCAGCACAAGCAGCAGCAGCGGCTGCTGCTGCTGCTGCTGCTGCTTCTGCTGCAAAAGCCATATTCTTATATAGTGTCTGGGCCTAGGGAGAGACAGCTAGCGGGGGGTGCAGGAGACAGATGATACAGCTGAGTTTGTTGCCGCTTCTATT
>NW_024016064.1:0-2258 GCF_000499745.2 Eimeria mitis | reverse complement strand
CAGAAAAAACACGATCTGGAGTGCCCATCAACCATCCACTTGCAACTACTTGCGAAGATTGGACCTGTTCGAACCACAGGTCTTCGTATTCTGTGATATGCGATGAATGTGGGAGAGTAGGAACTGGCGTTTATACAGTGTCATCAGTTAAGAGATGACGATGCACCGGTTCTCTTTTTTCGGGAGGTTTGCGCTCAACAAAGAGTCTTTTAATGATGCCAAAACCTTAAGATATACAATAGATATTGTAAAGATCAGAGAACTAACTGATTCTTGCTCTGCAGCTTCGCGCGTCCTGCGGTAGACGATGCTGGACTTCGAAGGCAGGAAGGCGCTTAACTTGCAGAGTTCAGGTTTTTCACCTTTTTCTAGCTTGGACGCTGCGATGTTGAGAAGTATGAGCCTCGAATTGTGTATGTGTTGCACGCCGAGGCGTTTCAAACAAAAGCAAATATAAATACAATGAAAATATACACCCCAGCGAGGCGGTCACCTGCAGGTGACCCTCTACCGATGAGGCGCGTGAGCCACGCGACGCCCCGGTACTACGGGGCGTGCTGGTGCACAATTCAGACTTCAAAATATCCCGCTAATATAATAATATATATTATTAATAATTGTAGTCAAATATTTGATTTTTGTGCAGCTGCAGCCATCAGTCAAGAGTATCTTTCACAGAGCACAGCAGCCCCAGCATGAGACTCCTTGGCGCCTCCCATGGGGCAGCTGCTGGCCTCGGGGCCTTTAGCTAGCGGCCCCAGGGGGCCGGAGCCCCCGAAGCAGAGGCATGTATATCAGCATCGAGATGTATATATTACATTTGTTGGGCTTGGGAGACAGAACTGGAGGAGATCTGCTCCTGTTTCNAGCATCGAGATGTATATATTACATTTGTTGGGCTTGGGAGACAGAACTGGAGGAGATCTGCTCCTGTTTCCGTGCATGCGGCATCCTTTTGGAGCTGCTGTATGCTGCTGGTCTTCTCTCCGTGTTGCGGCCGACCGGCCCGTCGAAGACGAAGGGTTAACCCTGCAGCACAGTAATACCAGTAGCAGCAGCGGCAGTAACAACCGCAACGGCAGCGTCGAGAACACCTGCGGCAGCAGCGACTGTCACGGCGCAGCAACAAGCAGCTGCGAAACATCGACCTAAGGAGTAGAAATTGACCCTTGGTTGTCGCTGCGCTGCGATGGAGGCCGAAAAACCCTTTGCAAAAAAATGTGAGGAGTACGCGGAGGCCCAGGGCCTCAGAGACATGATGCAGTCTCTCTTGAAATTGCTGCTGCAGCATCAGCCCGAAGACCCATTGCAGTATCTTATCGACCACTTGAAGCAGCAGCAGCTCCTCGAGGCGCAGGAATTTCAGCCTCAGCTGCAGCAGCCGCAGCAAGAAGAAGAGCAGCAACAGCAGCAAGTGCAGCAACAGCAGCTGAGCCTACCCCTGCGGCTCGTCATGTTGGGCCTGCCTGGCAGCGGCAGGCGTGAGGTCTCTGCCCGCCTGGCGGAGCGGTGGGGCCTCCCTTTGGTCTCTGTCGGGAGCCTCTTGCGAGCGCACGCAGAGAAATACCCGCGTGGCGAAGCAGCAAAAGCTCTCAGCTCGAAGACCTTGGGTGCGGGAAAGCAGCCCTGAGTAGTTGCAGCTGAGGAGAGAAGAGGGGAGGTCACATTAAACAAATAAAACCACTGTCATAGGAATTCAAACAGCTAGCTAGAGCTAGTATCGGTAACAATAGGAGGAAAGAACAGCACTACTGGAGTGCAAAGAACAGTAACCGACGGCGCATGCATGCAGCATGCAGCACAGAAACAGGAAAGAGTTAATTGAGCTGCAGAGGCAGACAGCTTTTGGGGAGAGGGCTGAACTGATCATCACTGGGTTTACATATAGACAAAAGTAATAAAGAGAAAATGGAACACCGCCTCTTATGCTTGCAACTGTTGCGTTTGTATTGGCAGCAAGCGACGAGCTCGTAGTGGAGTTGGTGTCTACCCATTTGCAGCAGCAGCGGCAGCAGCAGCAGCAGCAGTGCTGCGGCTGGATTCTAGATGGATTCCCGCGCACGCGAGCTCAGGCTGTGGCCATGCTGGACATGCGTCTATCTCCTGACCGTTGCTGTTTGCTGCTGCCGGGGGAAGTCAGCGCGAGGTCGGCGGTGCGTACAGCTGCAGCTGCAGTTGCAGCAGCAGAAGCAGCAGAAGCAGCAGCAGCAGCAGCAGCAGCAGCAGCGGCAGCAGCAACAGACACACGTGCAGGGCTC
>NW_024016063.1:0-2260 GCF_000499745.2 Eimeria mitis | reverse complement strand
CTGCAACTTCTTTCAGGATGGCTCCTCCCGCGAAACCTCAGGACCCTAGCTGAACCTCCCGAAACGGCTGGAGACAGGGGGGTGTGGTCACCTACCATGTAGGACGACTTACTGCAACTCTTTTGCTTCATTGGACCTCTCTTCTGTCCTTGAATAAGGACATGAGCAGCACCAGAAGCAGCAGCAGAAACAGCAGCAGCAACAGGAAAAGGTGGTGCGTCGGTTGCCGCAGGGCAGCGCAAATGCATTGTTTCAGCTGATGAGTGTGTGTAACACCCCTACCACAGGCTAGCTAAGGGGTGCTTGGCGCCCTAGGGATCATAGGGCCCTCGAAACGTGATCTCACTCTTGTCAGTGTGTGCACCAAAGAATATCCGCAGCTCTGCGTCTTGCGCCTCCAACGACAACACAAACACGAACAAAAACCCAGCTTTGAGAATAAATAGGGATCCGAGTTCCCTCATACGATGGAGTTTTCTGAATCTACAACGATTGAGATACTGCGGACCTATGAAACTGATGACTCAAGTTTTTGGCTTCATTGCAACTCGCGTTAGCCCATTGACAGCAACGAGGCTCTCATTACACCTAGCATCTTGCAATAAAGGGTTTCATCAAGACTCTATGTACCCTAATTACTTGAAAGAAAAGGATTTGTTGCGATGATTTGTTAAATGGCCCAAACTCGGTACCAGATTTACTTGTTTGGACCCTCAGTGACTCCGAACTTTACGCTGACAGTCCTCACAGTCAGGGAAATCCAAGATTGAGGTACCAAACTATAGCTTTCCCANTGTAATCCGTGGTTCATTTGATCCGTTGGCAGAATGTCAGACCTGAGGTAGCGCGTTCGATTCACGCTAACGAGATGTTCTTTTACGTTTAGGTGCAGGGTTCGACTCTCGGCTAACACTCTCAAAGTCAGGTGCGGCGACAGCTACAATAGCCTACAAGAAGTCAGGCAGCAGCGCGCGAAAAGCGCTCGGTGCGAGACGGCCGGTGTAGCTGGGAACACGTTCCTCACCCTCCGCCGCGTGTGCGCTGACCAGTGGCTTCGACTCAACAGGAAGAAGCGACACTTTCTTCCTCTTCTAGAGGGGAACTTCTTGAATGCCCGGTACGACCAGCGGCCGGGCAGGCGACGCTGTGCTCACTAAGGGTCATCACTTCCGGCCACGGGCTAGTCGCCTTCCTGCTAGCTACTAGGCTGGCAAGTCGGCGAAAAATCCGGTTGTGAATATATCAAGTTCTTCCGAGCTGCTTACCACTTCCTTCGCGCACTGTGCGCGAAGCAACAGCCGGATTGAGGTGGACAGATTCTCAGGAACAACCGCTTTCGTCGGATGGAACTTCGTGAAAGGCGCTTTGTCCAACTGCGCTGCGCTAGTAGTATACAGAGAGCTGTTGTAGTCCTTGCTGTTCTAGTTGCCCACGCGCATCCAGGCTGCCCGCATCAACTTGCTCCCGCAGTGTTTTTCCCTGTACCCTGAGAGGGGTGCATACAGCCGTCTTGTGCCTGTCCTCCGGATGATTCGGGATCTGCAAAAATGCCTCAGCGAACTCAAATGCAGAGTATCTCGCTGAGCCCTATAGGGGGTTTAGACTTCCGTCGATCGTGTGCGTCGACTTCAAGCCCCTCAAAAATATCACAGTGAGACAGCCACAGTGGAACTAGCATCCTTTTTCTTTGCCAAAACCTGGTCGTGCCCAAAGGAGCTAGATGATGGCTGAGCTTTGCCTTTTCTTAGAATTCCATCTGCCTGCCCGCAAAGTTCCTCTTCAAGGTGGAGGGATCACCGGCACCTTGGAACGAAGGCTGACGTTGCACCGGGAATGAGCTCCATGCGGTGCATTAAGCGTCAAGTGGGTGGCCTGCCCGCCTGTAGCTCTTCATTATTGAGTACATATGGGAACGCTTCCTTCAACACGAGGAAGAGCCTTGCCCGGCTCTTCCTCGTGTGTTAGCTGGATCGAACCCCGTAGGATTGCGGTCTTCATAAGACCATCACGACGGAGTGCATGCATACCTCCGTTGTTTCCTTCAGTCCAACTGCACTGTATGGGAGTCGCCTCGCCACGCCATCCTTGGAATACTACTCCTCTGACCATAGAGGATGCAAATCTCTTTGGGAGCGCTGAGAGGTGCATAATCACATCAGGCACTCGGGGAGAGACCTCGACTGTCTCGACAGGAGTACGCATTCGTGCCTTTCACTGAATCACCCACGGTATGCCTATCATAGCACGTTTAACTGCCAAG
>NW_024016062.1:0-2260 GCF_000499745.2 Eimeria mitis | reverse complement strand
GTAACTGCCGAGTGCGCAACACAGCCGACTGCCCGCTGTGCATGCAAAATATCTGCTTTTGTAGTTTGTGTGGGGAAAAGCACACACTGTAGGCAAATTTGTCCACCTTGTACTATCACACGACGTCTACATGCTTGTGTATCTTAAGGCCACCCCATAAGTGTGTGCACTGCTTGTCCAAGGGAATTTGTTAAACTTTTCCGCTCCGTGGGGCAATCACCCTCTGAGGCAACTCTGAAGGAGATAATCGAGAAGCACGATCCGGAAAATACAGGAAAATTTGACCTTCACACCTTTTTGCAGATCTGCGATTCCCCGTACTTCGCAGACCCAATGAAGGAAGAGAGACTAGTGGAATGCTTTCGTATGTTTGACGACGACGCTATTGGAAAGATAAGTATTCCAGAATTAAGATATGTACTGCAACAAATAGGGGAACCCTTGACAGACGATGAAGCTGACAAATTTATTGACTGGGCCATGAAGGTAATGTCATTTCCTGGGTACTGGCCGGCGGGATCCGAAGCCACTCACCTGCGAGCCAACGAGAAAATATGAATACACCATGAAACGTATTACTATTCCGCCGCTGCTAAATGGCACTTTTCACGTTTTTTGATTCGGTGAGGCGCCTTTGGAAGTTCTTTGACAACGTATTGGCGCGTTGCTGATGGAGTGCGATCCCTGCCATATGTTCAGGTACCTGATGCGATATCGGATGGCGGAATGCTCAACTACGACATTCTCGCACGGGAACTTATGAACAGGGACCCAGATGTCTTATGAAACAAGCCCACCGAGAAACTGATTCCGATGAAAGGGGTTGTTTATCCAAGGCGACATCCACCTGAGATATGTGATAGCCATACACGAGTTCGTGAGAATTCGCCAAAAGCCTAAAAACACTGCAGGACACGCCTGCCTTATCGTTCGTTTGCTTCGTATTCCCCAGGTAGTCAGGGGCTTTTCTCGCCGTTGAGGTGCAACTGGGGTTTGCTTGTCTTCTAGGGATTTTCTGCATACGTTGAAACCAGAAGCTCGTGCCGGCAGTTTTGCTTGGTGTTGGGCACGTCGTACCATTGCATAGCATTATTTTCTTTGTGCAGAGTTACAGGTAAATAGTTCGACCACACCGTCGCCCCAGGCACAGTTTATAGCAACTGTCGACAGCAGAGTTTTCGGCAGTGCATATACAGTCGTACTGCGTAGTCTGCCGTATAGGTCCCCTATAGGCAACCGTTTATTATGTGATACTATTTCAGAGCTGGAAGGGGGAAACTAATTAGTGCTGGAGGTGGTAGCAAGAAAACTGCAGCAGCAGAAAGCAGGTAAAATAGGTCGGGGCATCCAAGTAAAGTCAGGTGCAGCCATGCGCGCTTAACGGCAAAAATTGAGATGTTTAAAGTCAGTTATAAGGAAATTAAGGAACGCTTGAGGACCCCCAACGCTGACGGCTGGCACAGCATGGGGATGCCTCCACAGAAGGTTGTGGAGGATTATATATCGCGATAATGCATTCGCGCTAACATGCTCATTGAACTGTAAAATGTTTGTGGAAACTGGAGAAAATGTGTCTAGCGAAGTCATTTTTTCTACTCGCTTAATAATCCAAGGGGGATAAACTTTGAAGAGATGAATTGCTCGTCGCTTACTTGCATCTATTTGACCCGTGCGGCAGGCGTGCAAGCCATCGAAGTGTGCACAGGGTACACATCAGAGGAAATGCAGACGGCGTGGCACTAAATCCTTTCATCATGCTACGAATCATCTATGGGCTACGTAGGAATGTTTCAGGACCTGCGTGGCCTTGCAAACAAGGAGCTGGAAGTACTTTATTGCTCCCAAAAACAGTATGAATAGACATTGCTTTTGCGGCCTCGAGGGTCAGAGTATTTGTAAGCAATGCACATATATAAGCAAACTGCCAAAGTAGCAACTGCGCTTGATGGAATTTAAACGTCTGGGAGACCCTTGGAACGAAGCAAAGCCCGAAGAAGCGTAACGTACTGCTGTACTGCCTGCATGAAGTGGTTTATCTGCTTAGTATTGTATTTACGTCGCTGACACCGAAAAGCAACAGACAAATAGAGGTTGTTTCACTGCACATTGCAAAGACTTCGCAGCCTGAAACCTATTTGCTCGCGTGTGCAGCTCCAGATGTACAGGAACAAACAAGTGTGCCTTCATGATTAGCAGCACTGCCCTCTAACACCACTAGCCCCATGCGTTTAGATACAACAGCTTTGGTACTTTCGAGCTA
>NW_024016061.1:0-2261 GCF_000499745.2 Eimeria mitis | reverse complement strand
TGGGTCGTGAAGAGCGTTTGTGGTTGTGTGGCAACAACCTGCAGCATTCAGAATGCCTTGCAAGATTGCCTATTTTTAGCCTCGGAAAGTACATAGTAGATTCTCCAGTTTTGCGCAGGCCCAGGAACGCCAGTAAGTGCCTGTTGCAGTCTGTGTATGGTGAAGTAGGGCTGCGCCTGCTCTGGCCAACGCATGTAAGCTTTGCTTCTTGGGAGTGGCATGCTTTGCGCAGCCGGGTAAAGAGACGTTTGGTGTTTCTGTGGAGCTGTTTTTGGTTGTGTCATGGAGAGTGCGTCTGTTGTGCGGCGATGTTGCGCGCATTAAACGGTACGCAAGACAGTTTGGAGATAAGCGTTGTAGAGCATGCTCGTCACATGGCGCAGTTTGGATATTTGCCGTGGATACTGACCTGTTGTGCTGTGTGGATGTCAAGCTGTGAGCGGTTTGATGAAGAGCGTTTGATTTGCTACTGCTGTTGACTGTTGTCTGAATGAAAACTTGGGGCTTGCGGTGCAGTACATTTGGATGGGTAGTTATGCGAGTGCTGTTCAGCCGCAATTCGCTAAGTATTGCATATGCAGATCGGATGTCCCTGTTTAGTGTTGGCATTGCTGCGTGTTTCACCGCGACGGTAGGGAGTTGTCGCGGTGAATCTATAGAGGCAGAAGACTACAGAGCATTGGTCAAGTGCGTCGCCGCGACATCCCCGAAGCAACTGCACGAGACTGGCCGTATGCTTGAATTGCTTAAATTGTGTATTGTACTGTGTTTGGGTTGGCATACCCGTTGGCACATGGTTTGCCGCTGGTGGTAGAAGGATCTGGTGGATTGATGCATGGATCTGTTGCCCCGTTTAGCTAGTGCGCCTGCCTGCTGAACGCGTTTGTGCATTCGTCGTGTGAATACACTCTTTTTTGATTGTCAGGAAGTTGTTGCTTGGCAGTGAAGGTTAAGCCATAGCAGGTGATCCATGGTTTTTGTTGGCGTCGAGGTATCGCTTGATTGTTGCTTCACTGCCGTTTGCATGCAAAACGCTGCGAATCTGTTTGATGTGTGTTGGGGAGGGAGCGCTGGGGTTAGTCGCGAATAATCGTTGTGGCTGGTCAGGGTCAAGGCGTGCCGTGCGCACTATTTGCCAAGAATGCCGAAGGTGGGCTGCGGGTTGTGCATGGGTCTGCGCCTGCTCGCTGGCCAGCGCATTTTATCTTTGAAGTGGCATGTTGCGCACAGCCGAGTACCTTTGCGGAGAAGCTGTTTGGCCCTATCTTATGGCGTGCATCTGTCTGGTTTGGTGAGAAGCTTCCGCTTTGCTTTGCTGTTGATTGGCGCGTGAATGAAGGCGAATGGATATCTAGGACATGCGCTGCACTAGGTGTACGTAGGGGGCTATGTCGGTTGCGTTCAGTGGAAGTTCGCTAAGCCGCGCATCTGCAGTTTGGCTTCAGTTTACCTACTGGTTGCGTCATAACCGCCTTCGGCAGGACAGTAGAAAATTGCAGCAGCGATTCTGGACGTTTGGAAGGAATTCGTGAATTGTTCACTGGGCTAGCGGCGAGGATGAGCGCACGTAGCGGAGGGTTATCCTCGCCGGCTGTGAGGGGCGTGGCTAGACCTTCTCGACATTTTGCTGCTGCTGCTCTTTGTGTGCATAGGTGAGGGAGCGATCTGGGAGAAGGGGTGCTGTACCCTTCTGGAAGGGATGTGCTGCTTATATTCAGTCACAACTCTTGGGGTATCGCATATGTATCGGGGTCAGATTCGTTCATATAGCGGTGGCGTTGCTGGCAGTATTGGTTTGATGGTAAAAAACCGCATCGGCGGATATTTAGAGGCAGCTTTTTGGAGATCAACGGCGGCAGCTGCGAAGCATTGTACAAGTTGCGAAGCTTCTGCTTGAATTGTGTTTTGTGCGTGTTGGTTATTCGTGAATTGGATTGCGCGCGGATCCACAGTTTGTGACTGGCAGGAGTTGGTGGATTAGTCTTGCACCCTGTTGAGCCTGGGGCGCAGTGGCGCAGTGGACTCGTGTCACAGAGGCCCCGCCGCGTACACCCATTGGCATTGCTGGGTGGTGCAGGTATGCAGCTGTTCTGTTGGAGTAGTTTTGTGTATTTCAGCTGTATATTTGACCCTTTGAGAGTTATGCAGGTGTTGCTTGGCGCCGTTGGTTACGCAGTAGAATGTGTTTCTGTGTTTTCTTTGGCGTTGGAGCATCGCAAAGCTGTATTTGTTGCTGCTTCGCTGTCGGTTTCCGCCAAAAA